>NC_057811.1:450529907-450654189 GCF_018294505.1 Triticum aestivum
GCCGCCGCATCGCCGCCGTTCCCGCGGGCCACCGCCTCCGCCGGACCCGGGCGCCGCCGTCCCCGAGCCCGCACCGCGCCCCGCCTCCGGTCGTCCCTCCTCCCGAGCCTCCCCTCCGTCTCCGGTGCCGTTCACGGTGAGCCCGAGCTCGAGCCGAGCGGGATCTCGATCCAGTCAATGCGAGGGGTTGACTTTCTTCCTCCCCCGATTTTCTCCAAGTTTTTTATCTTCACAGTATATTGCCATGTTCCTTGCATCGTAACTCTCTGCATATAGCTCCGCTTCGCGCGTGTAATATATCGAAATGTTCATCTCGTGATGCTCTACATTTTGTTACATTGCACCATGTTCATTTGAGTTCATCTTGATGCCCAAACCTCTGGTGCAAGAGTGCTAGTTGCTGTTATCTGCTGTTACTTATCAGAACTTGGAGATTTTTTATTTTTGTTGCATTTAATCTGTGCATCTTATGAGCATGAGCTCTACATGTGTTTTTTTGTATGCCATGCCATATTTGCAGAGGTGTATGCCATGTATTTTTGTGATCTCTGTGGTGACTAGCACAAGCATGCAAACTAGGCTCCGTAATGTTTCTGATTTCAGGGACAGTATTTTCTGTCTTTGTCTGCTGTTATTTTGTTGCCATATAAACTTGATGCTACAGAGAGATCCATGCATATTTTGGAGATGTTCATTAAGGATGTTTTGTAGATATTATTGTAATTGATCCATTCCTGTCCTTGTTTGCAATTACGGAGTGCCATAGCATGACTCAATCTTGCTCTACGTTTGCTATAAAATATTTCTGGCAGATTGTTTACGTGTTATTCAATTTTGCCAAGCTTGTTGTATTTGATCCATTCATGCTATATACTTGCTCTTGCCATGGATAGCTTCATAAACATGCCATCTTGCTGTAGGTATGCTTGTTTTGTCATGCATAGCTCTGTAGTGAGTGCATCAAGCTCACCAAGATGCCTTCATATTATTGTTTCTGCCATGCTCTGTTTTCTGCCAAGTCTGAAACCTGTTAACGGAACTTGCTATGTTTACATGGTTGCCATCATATCTTCTTGTCCTTTTTGGCTTATGGTCAGTAAGGGACTTTTGTTATATGCATTTAGTAGAATACTGTCATGCCTTGTGCTACCATGTTAAGTTCCTGTAGCATGTTGATTTCGTGCTCTGAACATTGCTACCTGATGCTGTGTCAGCCATGTCCAGTAATTTCACCAAGTCTGTGAACCTGTTATCTTTTGCACTCTTGCCATGCTTGTTTGAACCTACTGTGGTGTGATCTAGCCATAGCTCAGTGTTCATCTTTTGTCAAGCATCTCCTTTAGATTACTGCCATATGCTTTGTTGCTATGTTGGAGTGCTGTAGCATAGTTTCTTGATGCATTCTAAGTGCTATCATGCTGTTAATCGCAGTTTCGTGTCATTCTTGTTTTGCTTGCCATTTGCAAACCGTGCATCCGTTTCCGGTGATCTTTATATCGATTTCGACTGATATCATCTCATCTTTCCAGTGGCATGCTTGGTTTGCCAAGTTACTGCCTTGTTCATCATTTTCCTTCCGGAGCACGCATATGCATCGCATATCACATCTCGCATATCATACTTGTTTTGCATCATATTGCTCGTGCATTTCCCGTGATTGATTGTGGTTTCGGTTGCTTGTGTTCTTGTTTTGGGTAGAGCCGGGAGACGAGTTCGTGAACGAGGAACCTGTTGAGTACGCTTACGAGGATCAAGCTCTCGACAACTCTGAGAACCTTGCAGGCAAGATGACCATACCCTCGAAATCACTTCTATCTTTGCTTTGCTAGTTGTTCGTTCTATTGCCATGTTGTGCTACCTACCACTTGCTATATCATGCCTCCCATATTGCCATGTCAGCCTCTAACCATCTTTTCCTAGCAAACCGTTGTTTGGCTAAGTTACCGCTTTTGCTCAGCCCCTCTTATAGCGTTGCTAGTTGCAGGTGAAGTTGAAGTTGGTTCCATGTCGGAACATGGATATTTCGGGATATCACAATATCTCTTATTTAATTAATGCATTTATATATTTGGTAAAGGATGGAAGGCTCGGCCTTATGCCTGGTGTTTTGTTCCACTCTTGCCGCCCTAGTTTTCCGTCATACCGGTTTTATGTTCCTTGAGTTTGCGTTCCTTACGCGGTTGGGTGATTTATGGGACCCCCTTGACAGTTCGCTTTGAATAAAACTCCTCCAGCAAGGCCCAACTTTGGTTTTACCATTTGCCACCTAAGCCTTTTCCCCCGGGTTTTCGCGAGCCCGAGGGTCATCTTTATTTAAACCCCCGGGCCAGTGCTCCTCTGAGTATTGGTCCAACCTGTCAGTCGCCAGTGGCCACCAGGGGCAACTCTAGGATCGCCTATCAGAAGCTTGGACAATCCGGTGTGCCCTGAGAACGAGATATGTGCAGCTCCTATCGGGATTTGTCGGCACATTCGGGTGGCTTTGCTGGTCTTGTTTTACCATTGTCGAAATGTCTTGTAAACCGGGATTCCGAGACTGATTTTTCGGGAGAAGGTTTATCCTTCGTTGACCGTGAGAGCTTATAATGGGCTAAGTTGGGACACCCCTGCAGGGTATTATCTTTGGAAAGCCGTGCCCGCGGTTATGAGGCAGATGGGAATTTGTTAATGTCCGGTTGTAGAGAACTTGTCACTTGACTTAACTAAAATACATCAACCGCGTGTGTAGCCGTGATGGTCTCTTGGTGGAGTCCGGGAAGTGAACACGGTTCGAGTTATGAATGACGTAAGTAGGAGTTCAGGATCACTTCTTGGTCATTGCTAGATGACGACCGTTCCGTTGCTTCTCTTCTCGCTCTCTTTTGCGTATGTTAGCCACTATATATGCTTAGTGCCTGCTGCAGCTCCACCTCATTACACCATCCTTTCCTATAAGCTTAAATAGTCTTGATCTCGCGGGTGTGAGATTGCTGAGTCCTCGTGACTCACAGTTTCTACCAGAACAGTTGCAGGTGCCGACGATGACATTGCAGATGATGGGATCGACCTCAAGTGGGAGTTCGACGAGGAACGTGGTCGTTACTATGTGTCTTTTCCTGATGATCAGTAGTGGGGCCCAGTTGGGACGATCGGGGATCTAGCATTTGGGGTTATCTTATTTTCATTTGGATCTTGACCGTAGTCGGTCTATGTGTGTATTTTGGATGATGTATGATTTTATATTTATGTATTGTGTGAAGTGGCGATTGTAAGCCAACTCTCGTTATCCCATTCTTGTTCATTACATGGGATTGTGTGAAGATGACCCTTCTTGCGACAAAACCACAATGTGGTTATGCCTCTAAGTCGTGCCTCGACACGTGAGAGATATAGCCGCATCGTGGGCGTTACATTTCCCTTTCTGTCCGTCCTCAACAAGCTTTGCTCCAATGTAGTCCCTCTACTCCCTCTGGAAACTTTTATAAGATCATTTAGATCACTACTTTAAACGGTCGCGCTAACAAGTAAACAAAAGCAGCAACAGGGCCGGTGTTTTCTGCACCGCGCGCGAAGATAGAGAGCTAATAAGGCTCCGACGGTGGCAGAGGACGAGGTGGTGCCAAGCGAAGCGCCAACAAGCGGAGACCTTGCACGAGATAGTCGATGTCGGCGTGATACGGAGCGCGGCTAAGCGGCTTCCAGAACCGCAAGAAACCACACAATTTGTAGATGGTATCACAAGATTGGCGTAACGGAACACGCTCAATCACAGGTTTGTTGTTGTGTATATGATCTATTCTTCCAGCAAAATAGAAAAGGAAATGCAAATTCCAAGGAATCCGAACGGTCCAGATAACGGTAGCATTTGCGCTTGGGAGCCAAACTACTGCCCTGGTAGTGTAGTAGTCGCTCTCTATGCCCCCTACTCATCGGCGCAGGAGGACGGTGCCTCTACCACAGTGGCACCGCGCCGCAGAGCTGGTCTAGATGCCTCCTGGTGGTCTCCATTCGCATTGTGTCTCAAAATTTAGTTAATGCTCATTTGTTGTTTTCATAACTACAAGATGACCGAGAAATAGCCAATGGGTCTCGGGTATACACCTGAATTGGAAAAATAATTTTAAAATATACAAAAGAGTAAAAAAATCTGAAATTTTTTTGTAACAATTATAACGTAGTGTAATACTCACGTGAAAAGTTTCGTGAAAGAATGACTGCCGCGATATTCTAGACAGGAAAAAAAACTGAAATCGATACTATTCACATTTTTAGACTTGTGATTTTTCTAAGCCGAGGGTACCACGAGATTCATTCCTCCATGAAAACACGAAGTAATACACTAGGCCATGTTGTTACCAAAAAGTTTCTGAAAGATTTGACTCTTTTTTATTTTTTTAAATGTTTTTCCAATCCGGGTGCATTGATCCCCAGCCTCCAAAGATCCGGACCGCATGATGACCGTGATAACAACGGGCCCAAGCAACATCCCACTTCGTCCGTGGAACTCAACAATTAGTTCATAATAATTGGCTCGTCACTTGCCTAAAATTAACACTATATTTGTACTATGGTAGTCGCCAACCTTCCCCGCTTGCATCCCTACTTGTCACCGTATGACGTTTTATTTTCAGAAACTTTTATTGCTTCCGACCTATCGACCCAATGAGGGCACTTTAGTCCATAAAGTAGTGTATTATCATAAGTTATTAAAGGAACAACACCAAGGCTCGCAACAGTCCAGAAAGTGGAAACAAAAGGATGAGCATGCACATAAAAAGTGCACTCAGAAAGCAATAGGTGAAGTTTAAACTTCACATAATTATAACACATATAGTAGAAAGTATGAACTATCAATCTCCAATCATTTGTTTATGTATTTAGGTTGATAAGTTTCATCAGTCTCAGTAGGCTCATTTGTTCAGGATTAGGAGGAATCATGCTAGATTTGAAGAGTAGATGATTTCCAAATTGTGTTTTGAACACGGGCTATGTGTCGTACAAAATGTATTGTTGTAGCTCATAGTTGTAATGGTTGCTGCTTTGAGGAACTATATGCTTCTACGAATGAAGCAATGTTGTGCAAGTGTGTATGTGCCAACTTGTGATCAACCTGTGATTTTGTATTACCATCAGATCTTTCATTTGTGTTCATCCAGTATTGTGCAAGTGTGTATGCGCCAACTTGTGATCAACCTGTGATTTTGTATTACCATCAGATCTTCCATTGTGTTGATCGAACTTTAGGTGGCTTGTTGATTTATCTTTAATCTCGATGTAGTGTTCACCACAGGAGGGACTATTAACTTTGTGTGTGATACCCTGCTACCTCTTGAGCACTGCGTTGGTTTTCCCTTGAAGAGGAAAGGGTGATGCAGCAAAGTAGCGTAAGTATTTCCCTCAGTTTTTGAGAACCAAGGTATCAATCCAGTAGGAGGCTACGCACGAGTCCCTCGCACCTACACAAAACAAATAAATTCTCGCAACCAACGCGATAAGGGGTTGTCAATCCCTACACGGTCACTTACAAGAGTGAGATCCGATAGATATGATAGGATAATATTTTTGGTATTTTTATGATAAAGATGCAAAGTAAAATAAAAGCAAAGTAAATAACTAAGTGTTGGAAGATTAATATGATGAAGATAGACCCGGGGGCCATAGGTTTCACTAGTGGCTTCTCTCAAGGGCATAAGTATTTTACGGTGGGTGAACAAACTACTGTTGACCAATTGACAGAATTGAGCATAGTTATGAGAATATCTAGGTATGATCATGTATATAGGCATCACGTTCGAGACAAGTAGACCGACTCCTGCCTGCATCTACTACTATTACTCCACACATCGACCGCTATCCAGCATGCATCTAGAGTATTAAGTTCATAAGAACAGAGTAACGCCTTAAGCAAGATGACATGATGTAGAGGGATAAATTCATGCAATATGATAAAAAACCATCTTGTTATCCTCGATGGCAACAATACAATACGTGCCTTGCTGCCCCTACTGTCACTGGGAAAGGACACCGCAAGATTGAACCCAAAGCTAAGCACTTCTCCCATTGCAAGAAAGATCAATCTAGTAGGCCAAACCAAACTGATAGTTCAAAGAGACTTGCAAAGATAACCAATCATACATAAAAGAATTCAGAAGATTCAAATATTGTTCATAGATAAACTTGATCATAAACCCACAATTCATCGGTCTCAACAAACACACCGCAAAGGAAGATTACATCGAATAGATCTCCACAAGAGAGGGGAGAACATTGTATTGAGATCCAAAAAGAGAGAAGAAGCCATCTAGCTAATAAGTATGGACCCGAAGGTCTGAGGTAAACTACTCACACTTCATCGGAGGGGCTATGGTGTTGATGTAGAAGCCCTCCGTGATCGATGCCCCCTCCGGCGGAGCTCCGGAACAGGCCCCAAGATGGGATCTCGTGGGTACAGAAGGTTGCGGCAGTGGAATTAGGTTTTTGGCTCCGTATCTGATCGTTTGGGGGTACGTAGGTATATATATATATAGGAGGAAGGAGTACGTCGGTGGAGCAACGTGGGGCCCACGAGGGTGGAGGGCGTGCCTGGGGGGGGTAGGCACGCCCCCTACCTCGTGGCTTCCTGGAAGCTTCCTTGACTTAGGGTCCAAGTCTCCTGGATCATGTTCGTTCCAAAAATCACGTTCCCGAAGGTTTCATTCCGTTTGGACTCCGTTTGATATTCTTTTTCAGCGAAACTCTGAAATAGGCAAAAAACAACAATTCTGGGCTGGGCCTCCGGTTAATAGGTTAGTCCCAAAAATAATATAAAAGTGAATAATAAAGCCCAATAATGTCCAAAACAGAAGATAATATAGCATGGAGCAATTAAAAATTATAGATACGTTGGAGACGTATCAAGCATCCCCAAGCTTAATTCCTGCTCGTCCTCGAGTAGGTAAATGATAAAAACAGAATTTTTGATGCGGAGTGCCACTTGGCATAATTTCAATGTAATTCTTATTAATTGTGGTATGAATATTCAGATCTGAAAGATTCAAGATAAAAGTTCATAATGACATAAAAATAATAATACTTCAAGCATACTAACTAAGCAATTATGTTCTCTCAAAATAACATGGCCAAAGAAAGTTCATCCCTGCAAAATCATATAGTTTAGTCATGCTCCATTTTCGTCACACAAGAATGCTCTCATCATGCACAACCCCGATGATAAGCCAAGCAATTGTTTCATACTTTAGTAATCTCAAACTTTTTCAACCTTCACGCAATATATGAGCGTGAGCCATGGATATAGCACTATGGGTGGAATAGAATATGATGATGGGGGTTATGTGGAGAAGACAAAAAAGGAGAAACACTACAGGAAACAACTACTTTGCCGTCTGCCATGGCGGACGGCAAAGGCACGAAAGGCGGACGGCAAAGACCTTTGCCGTCAGCCGCGGACGGCAAAAGGCTCCGGCAAAGAAGGCTACGGTAAACAGCTGCTTTGCCGTCTGCTTCCTGGCGGCGGACGGCAAAGGCTCTTTGCCGTCAGTGGCGGACGGCAATAATTGCGCTGTCAGTCCGTTAAGTGGCTAACGGCAGACCTTTGCCGTCCGCCGCAGACGGCAAAGAGCCTTTGGTCTTTGCCGTCCGCCTTCTGATGTCATCTACACGTCACTAGATGGTAGGTTCTTTGCCGTCTGCCACTGATGGCAAAGTGCAGGTTCTTTGCCGTCTGCCACGGACGGCAAAGTCTTTGCCGTCTGCCACTGTAGGCAAACTGACCAAATGGGTCAGCTCCCAGGAAGCACAGTTGGCTGCCACGTGGCTTCTTTGCCGTCCGCGGCAGACGGCAAAGGCTCTTTGCCGTCGGTGGCAGACAGCAAAGAGCCTGCATATTGTCTGTTTTTCTGTTTTTATTAAATCCCACAATTTGCAGCACATATCACATATATAAGTTTCATATCCAGCACATATCCAACACATATCTAGCACATAAGTTTCATATCACATATCACATCAGTTTCATCCATACACATTGTTCATACATAAGGAAGTTCCATCCATACACATTGTTCCATCCATATATATATTACAATGCAAAGTGTCATGAAGATAGCAAGCTAGATACAATGCAAAGTTTCATCAAAGGAAAAGCAAGCACTCCATCATAGCAAGCTAGCTTCCATCAAGTGAATGAAATCTGCAAAATGGTAAATAAGAAAGTTAGAAATAGGTGACTAGAACAAGAAGAAGACTAGAACAAGAAGTATATGTCATTTATGAGCTAACTTAGGTGAAATGGATCATATATGAGCTAACTAAGTTGAAATGGGTTGTTTATGAGCTAACTTAGTTGAAATGGATCATTTATGAGCTAACTTAGTTGAAATGGGTCGTTTATGAGCTAACTAAGGTGAAGGGCATCGTTTTTTAGCTAAGTAAGGTGAAATGGGTCATTTTGGAGCTAACCTAGTTGAAATGGATCGTTTTTGAGCTAACTTAGTTGAAATGGATCGTTTTTGAGGTAACTAAGGTGAAATGGATCGTTTTTTAGCTCACTTAGGTCAAATGGATCGTTTTTGAGCTAACTTAGTTGAAATGGATCGTTTTTGAGCTAACTTTGTTGAAATGGATCATTTTTGAGCTAATTTAGTTGAAATGGATCGTTTTTTGAGCTAACTTAGGTGAAATGGATCATTTATGAGCTAATTTAGTTGAAATGGATCTTTTTGAGCTAACTTAGGTGAAATGGGTCGTTTATGAGCTAACCTAGGTGAAATGGGTCGTTTATGAGCTAACCTAGGTGAAATGGGTCGTTTATGAGCTAACCTAGGTGAAATGGGTCGTTTATGAGTTAACCTAGGTGAAATGGGTCGTTTATGAGCTAATTATGCAATTTTTGACATAAGTAAGCTAAGTACATATCGTTTTAGAGCTAACTTAGGTAAAATGGATGGTTTATGAGGTCAGTAAGCTTATTAAGTCATTTTGGAGGAAAAGAAGCTAACTCTAGGTCATTATGGTAAGCATATTGGAGGAAATAAAGCTAAGTCTAGGTCTTTATGCATTTGTTAAGCAAAACACTAGAGAAACTTACCGTGATCAGGGAGGTGTAGGAGCGGGCTGGCTAGTGCCGGTAGCTGGAGAAGGATCATGCGATGCGTTTCTGGAGTTAAGCTGCACCAAAGATCATTTCCAATGTCTCGTTAGCATTATGACACTCAAATGTTAAGACTAGCAAGTAATGTCCATTCAAATTAAACTCACCGTGGTCCCAGGAGCAATCACTGGCATCGGCGGAGCGGTCTGACCGGTCTTCTCGCACACAGACTGCACATTTGGTTTTGACGACTCAGTCATACTAGTTAGTAATGAGACAAACACTACATGAATGTTTTGGCTAATCTGCAGAAGAAACTTACCACAAGGAGCTCGTACATGGCCCTTGCCTGCATGTCATTCCGTGCCCTCTCCTCCTCCATCATCTTTGTCGTCCTCTCCTCCAACTCCCGCTGCCTCTCCGCCGCCTCCGCCAGAAGTTTCTCCGTTCTATCTCTCTCACTCTGTATAGCAGCCTGCAACACCACTCACATGACCATTTGTAATCATTGATGGAAGCGCACACAATGTAATGGAGAAAGATAGCTGAGTACGTATCACTAACCTTGATGGCGAGTTGCACTGGCCGTTCACGAGGCCTTATCTCAGGAGCGGAGCTCGACTGGCGCGCCTTGATCTCCGGGAGAGTGCTAGGACAACGGATAAGTCCATCTCCAATGGCTATGGAGCCATGGGACCTCCCGCCACCAGATATCATCACCAGCTCTGGATCAATGGGACCCTGGCTCGGGTTAAAGTCCTCCCCTTTCCTCGCCTTCCCCTCATCTCTATATCTCACGAGCTTGTTGTGGGAGGAGATGTTGGTGAAGTTGTTTGCATCATCGAGGTCAGACTGAGAGAAAGCCTTGACTTTCTTGTAAGAGCCAGTGTGGGCCATGGCATACAGGTCGTACACCTCTGGCACCTTATCCGCCTTATTGTGGCGTGCCTGAAAGAGAGAAACAATGAAAATTAGTAACTAAAGGGCTCAAGCTAGCATGATGAATGAATTGCATGAATCATGAAGCAAACCACATACCCAGTTGCGCCCGAACTGATATAAGTTGGAGCTGCCTTGATGGTGTGGCACACCTTCCATTTGGGCACGTTTGTCCTTGGCCTGGTTGTGGAGGGCTAGCCATTCTTGTGAGCACCACTCATCGACCAACACCTCCCAACAATCCATCCGATCCGCACACCATCTCGGAGGCGCCTAAGTTAGCAAATAGAAACTTGAGCGCTACGGCTAAGAATTACTAAATGAAGGAACTTAAGTAGAAGGCCTTAAGAATTACCTTCATGTACTGCTCCTTACTCAGGAACTTATCGCGGCACGCCGGCTTGGTCTTCTTGATACCACGCAAGGCGTAGTAGTCTCGAACAGCCTGCACCCGAGCCTCGTGCCGTAAGTTCTGGAGTAGGCGCTTGCAGACGTTCTGGATAACATTTGCGCACTCCTCCTCGTATCCCTCCTCACACCTGTAGAATGTCTGCAATCAAATGAGACAATATTGATTAGTACAATTAATAACTAGCTAGTTGAAGATTTTGAAATGTGTAAAGGAGAAATTACCCAGAACGTCCTGATCACCATGTCTGCCCTCGTGTCGCACACGACACCGTCGATAATGACATCCGGCGGGGCCGGGGCAGCCACGTAGTGCTCCCAGCTCAACCCAAGCTCTGGAAGCCGACCCTCACCAGGCAACGTGACAAACCCCGGGAAGTTTTGCCGGCAAAGAACTCCAAGGACGGAGTTGGGCCGGCGGACACTATGATGGTGGTCCCAACCCCTGCAGCATGACAAGGCCAACGCATTAGTTATTTGAAGAAACGTGAATGCAGAAGGTACAAAAATATTAAATGCACTTACGTACCTCTCCCCATCAGGGAAGATCAACCACCTCTGCTCGCGGGTCGCCGGCACGGACGGGAGCCGTGTAGCACCACGCTGGTAGACGGTGCCACCCTCCTCCTCAAGATCAGTCGGCTCCCCGCCATCATCAGCATGGCCACTCGGCTCCTCGGGCTGATCCGGCCAGGTACCCCATCCGGACGTGTGCTCCTCCGGGGTCTCGTGGGCCGAACTCTCGTGGGCCGAAGGCCAGTCGACCCGAGGCTCGTGGGCCCAAGACCCGTGGACCGGAGGCTCGTGGACCGGAGTCCGTGTAGCCTCCTCCTCGGACGAGTCCACCCTAGCAGTCACGTGCTCGGGTGAAACAGCTGGGGGTGGCGGCGAGGAAGGCTCCCTAGCAGTCACCCTACCTCCTCTCCCGCGACCACATGCCCCACCTCCTCTCTTCCTACCTCGTCCCCTGCTGGGCACCGCGGTGGACGAAGAAGGGCCCGGCGGTGTGGACATACTGTCCAGCAACGCTCGGCGAAGAGGTACGTCTGGAATCGAAGACCTCAGACCACGCGCCGAGGAAGAAGGGGCCTTGGCGCGCTCCCGACCAGCGCCCACCATCTTTCAACACCTGCCATGACAAACAGTAAACGAAATTAGTACAACATAAAAAAAGACCGACATGAATAATAATATGTGTATCACTTAAGTGTATCATCATCAAGTACAACATTAAAAAATTTAATACCTGACACTACTAATAATCTCGATCAGTATCATCAATAAATGCATAATCATCATCATCACTATAATCAATGACGGGCTCATAGGGTTCAGTGGCATCAACATGTGCCAATCATGACTCTTGAGACCAAATATCTTCAATTTATCAAGACTGGCTCCCCTCTGTAGATTCGCTGCATACCCATCGGGGAACATCAACTGCATTTTCACCCACAAGATAATTTCCCTCATAGCCGGCCTTCCAAGATTGAACCATGCCTTTGGCTTCGTCCAGTTCTTCTTTCCTTTCGGTTCTTTCATGTTTTGTAACGGCCTATCACATAGCGCCTCCAGATCGACTCTAGCCTTAGTATTATCCTTTGACTTCCCATCTATGCCGAACAATGTACCAAAAAGTGCCTCGGCAATATTCTTCTCAGTGTGCATCACGTCGATGTTGTGTGGGCAAAGGAGGTCTTTGAAGTAAGGCAGATCCCATAAGCATGTTTTGTGAGTCCAGGCGTGCTTAGAATTATACCCCTTGAAGTACCCTGGACGCTCGGGATCTGGCTCGAGAGCGTTTAACTGATCCAGGGTCTGTTGGCCTGTCAATGCATGTGGTGCAGAGTTTTTGACAACTCTACCTCTGATGAAGTTCTTCTTGTCTTTCCTGAACTTATGGCGAGGATTCAGGAACTCTCTATGCATGTCGAAGCAAGAAAACTTGCGACCGGCCTGAAGCCAACGAAACTCAAGAGCTCCCTTGCATGTGGGGCACGGGAACCTTCCATGCACACACCAGCCAACGAATAGCGCATACGCCGGCAAGTCATGCGTCGAGTACATGTACCAGACACGCATTATGAAGTTCCGTTTGCTATAGGCATCGTATGTCTTGAACCCATTATCCCAGGCTTCTTGCAATTCGTCCTTAAGCGGTTGCATGTACACATTCATATTTTTCCCCGGATAGTTGGGCCCTGGAATTATCAACGTCAGGAAAATGTTCTTTCTTTGCATAATCTGTCCGGGGGGGAGATTGAGTGGAAAGACAAATACGGGCCAACAACTGTATTGGGCTGCCGTCATACCAAACACACTGAACCCATCCGTGCTGATGCCGACTCGAGGATGCCTCGGATCTGCCGCTTTGTCACCATGTAATTCATCAAACTTTTTCCACGCAACACCATCCGATGTGTGTACAATCATCAGATTCCCATCTGCATCTAGTTCGGTTCTTTTGCCCGTTTTGTGCCATGTCATCTGTCTGGCCGTCTCTTCGACCATGAAAAGACGTTGAAGTCTTGGTACGATTGGCATATACCGAAGAACACTAACGGGGATTTTGGTCTGTGTCTTCTCACCCATACCGTTGTCTACCACAACATACCTGGAAGACTTGCAAATGGGACAACAGTTCAAGTCCGCATAGTCAAGCCTAAACAAGACACATCCTTTCTCACAGGCATGTATCTTATCATAGGGCATCTTCAGTGCACGGAGGATTTTGTCCGACTGGTACAGGTTTGCAGGCATTACATGGCCTTTGGGTAGAAAGCGTCCAAATACTGTCATCATTGCATCGTAGCATTCTCTGCCCAAGTTGAACTGAGCCTTCAGAGCCATTACTTGTGAGATGGCATCCAACTGACAAAGCTCAGTGTGCTCATGGAGCGGACGTTTTGAAGACTCCAACATTTCATTGAAGGCCTTTGCAGATTCCTCCATCTCCTCGTCCGAATCCCGAGCATCATCAAAGTCTTGCACCATGTTTTCCATACCGGTACCATGCTCGTCGGTGCGACGACGATCCACCTCAGCTCGGTCACGTTGGGCAGACTCACCATGAAATGTCCACACCGTATAATCGGGCGTAAAACCACTCTTCTGCAGGTGTTTGCCCATTTCAGCCTCTGTCCTCTTTTCCCAATTGCCGCACCGTAAACAGGGGCACCAGGTTTTCCTCTGGCCATTTGCAAATGCGGCTCGCACAAACCCCTTGGTTTTTGTGAACCATTCAGTGCTCCATTTGTTCTGACCAGTGTGACCGGTGTACATCCACGCACGATCACTCATCTTGACTTTCAGAGCTACTAGACACACAACAAATATATATATATATATATATAATTCACCATGTATGTATTCATCAGTTGATCTACTTTGTCAATTTTATTACGTCCATGCAACCTACACTCTAATAGGTAATGATAGGTCCTAATCCCACCCGAGTATGTTTAGATTGGGTTCATTTTCCCATGCTATGCCCCGGATCCTACGCAAAATTTCGGCAGCACCTCCCCGCTGTTCTCCTGATACACGTCTCTGCAATAAACAGAGAGGATGTGTACCCGGAGAACAACAGGGGAGGCACTGACGAAATTTATGCGTCGGATCCGGAGCAAAGCATATGGGAAAACGAACCCAATCTAAACATACTCGGGCTGTCCATGGATAGCGTTGGACAATTCGAAAGAATCAAGGTTATAAATATGCAAATGCATGCATATTTATAACTATGACGCTTTCGAACGGGAGACACATATTGGTTACGCATACTGATGATTCAAGACACATATATATCTAGCTATCAAGTTTCATCGGAATAGATCAAATAATTAATGGGGGAGGAGGACATGTCATTTGTGCTCACCCACGAACGAAGGGGCAGAGCTCGTCAAACGCACGGCGAGGTCGTCGAACACCAAACCTCGCAGCGATGAAACAACTGCACATTTAAAACTACCCGATCAACACAATTATATATGATGTTTTTCATAACAAAATCGAAAGATATATGACCTAACTAATAATTCACAAATATATGACCCCGTCGGCTTCTGGAAGGCCAAAGAACACCTTTTCGGGGTCGGGGTCGGGGTGTCGGGTCGGGGTGCCGGGTCGGGGTCGGGGTGCCGTGTCGGTGTCGGGGTCGGGGTGTCGGGTCAGGCTCGGGGTCGGGGTGTCGGGGTCGGGGTCGAGGTCGGGGTCTCGGGGTCGGGGTGTCGGGGTGTCGGGGGTGTCGTGTCGGGGGTCGGGGTGTCGTGTCGGTCTCGGGGTGCCGTGTCGGGGTCGGGGTGTCGTGTCGGTCTCGGGGTGCCGTGTCGGGGTCGGGGTCTCGGGGTCGGGGTGTCGGGTCGGGGTGCCGGGTCGGGGTCGGGGTGCCGTGTCGGTGTCGGGGTGCCGTGTCGGTGTCGGGGTCGGGTGTCGGGTCAGGCTCGGGGTCGGGGTGTCGGGGTCGGGGTCGGGGTCTCGGGGTCGGGGTGTCGGGGGTGTCGTGTCGGGGGTCGGGGTGTCGTGTCGGTGTCGGGGGTCGGGGTGCCGGGTCGGGGTCGGGGTGCCGTGTCGGTGTCGGGGTCGGGGTGTCGGGTCAGGCTCGGGGTCGGGGTGTCGGGGTCGGGGTCGGGTTCTCGGGGTCGGGGTGTCGGGGGTGTCGTGTCGGGGGTCGGGGTGTCGTGTAGGTGTCGGGGTGCCGTGTCGGTGTCGGGGTGCCGTGTCGGGGTCGGGGTGCTGTTTCGGGGTCGGGGCTTCGGGGTGTCTCCTCCTCCTCCTCCTCTTCTTCTTCTTCTTCTTCTTCTTCTTCTTCTTCTTCTTTCTCCTCCTCCCCCTCCTCCTCCTCCTCTTCTTCTTCTTCTTCTCCTTCTCCTTCTCCTCCTCCTCCTCCTCCTCTTCTTCTTCTTCTTCTTCTTCTTCTTCTTCTTCTTCTTCTTTCTCCTCCTCCTCCTCCTCCTCCTCCTCCTCTTCTTCTTCTTCTTCTTCTTCTTCTTCTTCTTCTTCTTCTTCTTCTTCTTCTTCTTCTTCTTCTTCTTCTTCTTCTTCTTCTTCTTCTCCTTCTCCTCCTCCTCCTCCTTCTCCTCCTCCTCCTCCTCCTCCTCCTCTTCTTCTTCTTCTTCTTCTTCTTCCCCCTTCTACTTAACCTAAACCTAAACTAACCTAAACTAATTAAAAATAAACTATTTAAACTAATTAAACCTAAACTTAAACAGAAAAAAAACAAAAAAACAGAAAAAAACAAAAAAACAGAAAAAAAGGGAGGAGGGGCTCACTGTGGGGGAGGGTCGGGGCGGGGCCGGCGACGGAGGGCCGGGGCGGGGCGGCGGGGGCCCGGCCGGCGGGGGGCCGGGGCGGGGCGGTGGAGGAGGCGGGGCGGCGGGGGCCCGGCCGGCGGGGGGCCGGGGCGGGGCGGTGGAGGAGGCGGGGCGGCGGGGGCCCGGCCGGCGGGGCGGCGGGGGCCGGGGCGGCGGGGGGATGGGGGCGGGGGGCCGGGGCGGGGCAGTGGAGGAGGCGGCGGGGGGGCGGGACGGCGGGGGGCCGTGGCGGCGGTGGGGCGCGGGGCGGCGGTGGGGCGCGGGGCGGCGGGGGGCCGGGGCGGGGGGGCGACGGGGCGGTGGGGCGGCGGGGCGACGGGGCGGCGGGGGTGACGGGGCGGCGGCGCGCGGCGGGCGGCGGCGGCGGCGGGGTGGGAGGAGAAGGGCGAGGCGAGGACGAAGTGAGTAACGGGCGGGGGGTACCTGCCATTAGGCAAGTGCCCTCTTTGCCGTCCGCCAGCCTTTGCCGTCCGCCTTTCTGCCTCTTTGCCGTCCGCCAGCCTTTGCCGTCCGCCTTTCTGCCTCTTTGCCGTCGAACGGCAAAGAGGTGGGCCGTTAGGATTTTTTCAAACGAGCGGGGGGTGGGGGCCACCACACTCTTTGTCGTCCGCCAGCGGACGGCAAAGACCTGGCAGATGGCAAAGAGCTTCTTTGCCGTCAGCCTTTTCTTTGCCGTCTGTTTATGTGTAGCTGATGCCAAAGAGCTTCTTTGCCGTCAGCTAGCAGACGGCAAAGATCTGGCAGATGGCAAATTAGCTGATTCCAGTAGTGAAAGTCTCACATCAACGAGGCTAATCAATGAGCTATGGAGATGCCCATCGATTGATGTTAATGCAAGGAGTAGGGATTCCCATGCAACGGATGCACTAGAGCTATAAATGTATGAAAGCTCAACAAAAGAAACTAAGTGGGTGTGCATCCAACTTGCTTGCTCATGAAGACCTAGGGCACTTGAGGAGGCCCATTGTTGGAATATACAAGCCAAGTTCTATAATGAAAAATTCCCACTAGTATATGAAAGTGACAAAACAAGAGACTCTCTATCATGAAGATTACGGTGCTACTTTGAAGCACAAGTGTGGTAAAGGATAGTAACATTGTCCCTTCTCTCTTTTTCTCTCATTTTTTTGGGCCTTCTCTTTTTTTATGGCCTTTCTCTTTTTATTATTCCTCACTTGGGACAATGCTCTAGAGAATGATGATCATCACACTTCTATTTATTTACAACTCAATGATTACAACTCGATACTAGAACAAAGTATGACTCTATATGAATGCCTCCGGCGGTGTACCGGGATATGCAATGAACCAAGAGTGACATGTATGAAAGAATTATGAATGGTGGCTTTGCCACAAATACTATGTCAACTACATGATCATGCAAAGCAACATGACAATGATGAACGTGTCATGATAAAAGGAATGGTGGAAAGTTGCATGGCAATATATCTCGGAATGGCTATGAAAATGCCATAATAGGTAGGTATGGTGGCTATTTTGAGGAAGATATAAGGAGGTTTATGTGTGAAAGAGTGTATCATATCACGGAGTTTGGATGCACCGGCGAAGTTTGCACCAACTCTCAATGTGAGAAAGGGCAATGCACGGTACCGAAGAGGCTAGCAATGATGGAAAGGTGAGAGTGCGTATAATCCATGGACTCAACATTAGTCATAAAGAACTCACATACTTATTGCAAAAATCTACAAGTCATCAAAAACCAAGCACTACATGCATGCTCCTAGGGGGATAGATTGGTAGGAAAATACCATCGCTCGTCCCCGACCGCCACTCATAAGGAGGACAATCAAAGAACACCTCATGTTTCAAATTTGTTACATAACGTTTACCATACGTGCATGCTACGGGACTTGCAAACTTCAACACAAGTATTTCTCAAATTCACAACTACTCAACTAGCACAACTTTAATATCACTACCTCCATGTCTCAAAACAATCATCAAGCATCAAACTTCTCTTAGTATTCAAAACACTCATAAGAAAGTTTTTACTAATCTTGAATACCTAGCATATTAGGATTATTTAAGCAAATTACCATGCTATTTAAGACTCTCAAAATAATCTAAGTGAAGCATGAGAGATCAATAGTTTCTATAAAACAAATCCACCACCGTGCTCTAAAAGATATCAGTGAAGTACTAGAGCAAAACTATATAACTCAAAAGATATAAGTGAAGCACATAGAGTATTCTAATAATTTTCAAATCATGTGTGTCTCTCTCAAAAGGTGTGTACAGCAAGGATGATTGTGGTAAACTAAAAAGCAAAGACTCAAATCATACAAGACGCTCCAAGCAAAACACATATCATGTGGTGAATAAAAATATAGCTCCAAGTAAAGTTACCGATGGAAGTAGACGAAAGAGTGCATGCCTTCCGGGGCATCCCCAAGCTTTGCCTTTTTGGTGTCCTTAGATTATCTTGGGGGTTCCATGGGCATCCCCAAGCTTAGGCTCTTGCCACTCCTTGTTCCATAATCCATCAAATCTTTCACCCAAAACTTGAAAACTTCACAACACAAAACTCAGCAGAAAATCTCGTGAGCTCCGTTAGCGAAAGAAAACAAAAGACCACTTCAAGGTACTGTAATGAACTCATTCTTTATTTATATTGGTGTTAAACCTACTGTATTACAAATTCTCTATGGTTTATAAACTCTTTTACTAGCCATAGATTCATCAAAATAAGCAAACAACGCACGAAAAACAGAATCTGTCAAAAACAGAACAGTCTGTAGTAATCTGTAACTAACGCAAACTTATGGAACTCCAAAATATCAGCAAAAATAGGACGACCTAGGCAATTTGTTTATTGATAAGCAGCAATTGGAATCAATATTTTATCACGTTCTGGTGATTTTTAACAATTATTTTCGTGAACATAAAGTTTCTGGAAATTTTCTGCTAGATCAAATAACTATCATCCAAGAAGATCCTATAGGTTTAACTTGGCACAAACACTAATTAAAACATAAAAGCACATTAACCAGAGGCTAGATCAAATATTTATTATTAAACAGAAGCAAAAAGCAAAAAAATAAAAAATAAAATTGGGTTGCCTCCCAACAAGCGCTATCGTTTAACGCCCCTAGCTAGGCATAAAAGCAAGGATAGATCTAGGTGTTGCCATCTTTGGTGGGAAATTCTTCAATGAGGCATCTACCATCCTTAGGAATTTCTTTCTTTTTATTGATTATCAATCTTTTAGGCACAAGATCGAAAAATTCATTTGTAGCAAATGCTTCCTTAATGATAGCAAAAAGATTGGGATGAATACTTATAGATTTGAGATCCGCAGTTTCCTTACTAGAGGATTCACCCTTATTTTTAGGAACATACATAAGCTTGGCAATTTTAGTGGGAGGACTTGGAGTGTTCTTTATGGAAGAAAAAGCGGTTCCCAAGTTGGTAATGATACCCTCAAGTTTATCGATTCTAGTGGAATCTTGATTTATTCTTTCATTAACTATGGGTTCCTTCTCCTTAATATTTTTCAAAGTGACTCCTACTTTAGATCCATATTGGGTAATTTGATTGTGGATCTTTTTATCCAGATTTTCAATTAACTCTACGGTAACAACTTTATTTTCAATAATTTCAAGTCTTTGCATTACATGCTCCAAAGTTAACATAGTTCCATTAACCAAAAGAGGTGGTGAGCCAAACAAATCTATCATAGCATTATAAGAATCAAAAGTATGGCTACCCAAGAAATTCCCTCCGGTAATGGTATCAAGAATATATCTATACCAAGGATTAGCGCCTACATAAAAATTGCGGAGAAGAACGGAAGTAGATTGCTTCCTGGTAGATCTATTTTGAGCATTGCAAATTCTATACCAAGCGTCTTTTAAATTTTCTCCCTCCCTTTGTTTAAAATTGAGAACTTCATTTTCGGGAGACAATGCAGAAGATAAAGGACTAGCCATTACGACAAAGCGAGCGGTAAAGAGGTGAACGAAAAAGAGAAGGCGAATAAAACGGCAAGGGTGAAGTGGGGGAGAGGAAAACGAGAGGCAAATGGCAAATAATGTAATGCGGGAGATAAGGGTTTGTGATGGGTACTTGGTATGTTGACTTTTGCGTAGACCTCCCCGGCAACGGTGCCAGAAATCCTTCTTGCTACCTGATACGTCTCCAACGTATCTATAATTTTTGATTGCTCCATGCTATATTATCTTCTGTTTCGGACATTATTGGGCTTTATTATTCATTTTTATATTATTTTTGGGACTAACCTATTAACCGGAGGCCCAGCCCAGAATTGCTGTTTTTTTCCTATTTCAGAGTTTCGCAGAAAAAGAATATCAAACGGAGTCCAAACGGAATGAAACCTTCGGGAACGTGATTTTTGGAACGAACATGATCCAGGAAACTTGGACCCTACGTCAAGGAAGCTTCCAGGAGGCCACGAGGTAGGGGGCGCGCCTACCCCCCTGGGCGCGCCCTCCACCCTCGTGGGCCCCATGTTGCTCCACTGACATACTCCTTCCTCCTATATATACCTACGTACCCCCAAACGATCAGATACGGAGCCAAAAACCTAATTCCACCGCCGCAACGTTCTGTACCCACGAGATCCCATCTTGGGGCCTGTTCCGGAGCTCCGCCGGAGGGGGCATCCATCACAGAGGGCTTCTACATCAACACCATAGCCTCTCCGATGAAGTGTGAGTAGTTTACCTCAGACCTTCGGGTCCATAGTTATTAGCTAGATGGCTTCTTCTCTCTTTTTGGATCTCAATACAATGTTCTCCCCCTCTCTCGTGGAGATCTATTCGATGTAATCTTCTTTTGCGGTGTGTTTGTTGAGACCGATGAATTGTGGGTTTATGGTCAAGTTTATCTATGAACAATATTTGAATCTTCTCTGAATTCTTTTATGTATGATTGGTTATCTTTGCAAGTCTCTTTGAATTATCAGTTTGGTTTGGCCTACTAGATTGATCTTTCTTGCAATGGGAGAAGTGCTTAGCTTTGGGTTCAATCTTGCGGTGTCCTTTCCCAGTAACAGTAGGGGCAGCAAGGCACGTATTGTATTGTTGCCATCGAGGATAACAAGATGGGGTTTTTATCATATTGCATGAATTTATCCCTCTACATCATGTCATCTTGCTTAAAGCGTTGCTCTGTTCTTATGAACTTAATACTCTAGATGCATGCTGGATAGCGGTCGATGTGTGGAGTAATAGTAGTAGATGCAGGCAGGAGTCGGTCTACTTGTCTCGGACGTGATGCCTATATACATGATCATACCTAGATATTCTCATAACTATGCTCAATTATGTCAATTGCTCAACAGTAATTTGTTCGCCCACCGTAAAATACTTATGCTCTTGAGAGAAGCCACTAGTGAAACCTATGGCCCCCGGGTCTATATCTTCATCATATTAATCTTCCAACACTTAGTTATTTCCGTTGCTTTTTACTTTGCTTTTATTTAACTTTGCATCTTTATCATAAAAATACCAAAAATATTATCCTATCATATTTATCAGATCTCACTCTCGTAAGTGACCGTGTAGGGATTGACAACCCCTTATCGCGTTGGTTGCGAGGATCTACCTCTTGAGCACTGCGTTGGTTTTCCCATGAAGAGGAAAGGGTGATGCAGCAAAGTAGCGTAAGTATTTCCCTCAGTTTTTGAGAACCAAGGTATCAATCCAGTAGGAGGCTACGCGCGAGTCCCCCGCACCTACACAAAACAAATAAATTCTCGCAACCAACACGATAAGGGGTTGTCAATCCCTACACAGTCACTTACGAGAGTGAGATCTGATAGATATGATAGGATAATATTTTTGGTATTTTTATGATAAAGATGCAAAGTAAAATAAAAGCAAAGTAAATAACTAAGTGTTGGAAGATTAATATCATGAAGATAGACCCGGGGGCCATAGGTTTCACTAGTGGCTTCTCTCAAGAGCATAAGTATTTTACGGTGGGTGAACAAATTACTGTTGAGCAATTGACAGAATTGAGCATAGTTATGAGAATATCTAGGTATGATCATGTATATAGGCATCACGTCCGAAACAAGTAGACCGACTCCTGCCTGCATCTACTACTATTACTCCACACATCGACCGCTATCCAGCATGCATCTAGAGTATTAAGTTCATAAGAACAGAGTAACGCTTTAAGCAAGATGACATGATGTAGAGGGATAAATTCATGCAATATGATAAAAACCCCATCTTGTTATCCTCGATGGCAACAATACAATACGTGCCTTGCTGCCCCTACTATCACTAGGAAAGGACACCGCAAGATTGAACCCAAAGCTAAGCACTTCTCCCATTGCAAGAAAGATCAATCTAGTAGGCCAAACCAAACTGATAATTTGAAGAGACTTGCAAAGATAACCAATCATACATAAAAGAATTCAGAGAAGATTCAAATATTGTTCATAGATAAACTTGATCATAAACCCATAATTCATCGGTCTCAACAAACACACCGTAAAAGAAGATTACATCGAATAGATCTCCACAAGAGAGGGGGAGAACATTGTATTGAGATCAAAAAGAGAGAAGAAGCCATCTAGCTAATAAGTATGGACCCGAAGGTCTGAGGTAAACTACTCGCACTTCATCGGAGGGGCTATGGTGTTGATGTAGAAGTCCTCCGTGATCGATGCCCCCTCCGACGGAGCTCCGGAACAGGCCCCAAGATGGGATCTCGTGGGTACAGAAGGTTGCGGCGGTGCAATTAGGTTTTTGGCTCCGTATCTGATCGTTTGGGGGTACGTAGGTATATATAGGAGGAAGGAGTACGTCGGTGGAGCAACATGGGGCCCACGAGGGTGGAGGGCGCGCCTGGGGGGGTAGGCGCGCCCCCTACCTCGTGGCTTCCTGGAAGCTTCCTTGACTTAGGGTCCAAGTCTCCTGGTTCATGTTCGTTCCAAAAATCACGTTCCCGAAGGTTTCATTCCGTTTGGACTCCGTTTGATATTCTTTTTCTGCGAAACTCTGAAATAGGCAAAAAACAACAATTCTGGGCTGGGCCTCCGGTTAATAGGTTAGTCCCAAAAATAATATTAAAGTGAATAATAAAGCCCAATAATGTCCAAAACAGAAGATAATATAGCATGGAGCAATCAAAAATTATAAATACGTTGGAGACGTATCATACCCCTAGTTTGTTTGTAATGTAAATATGTCAATCATGTGAGTCTTCTCTCCATGACCCCTCTGCGTTGTATCTTAAGTCGAAGCTTTTGCCTTGGCCAGATTAAAGACTAAAAGATTACATCAAGGGTAGAGAACATTTATCTAACGAAGACGATCATGATATACACCAGCTTAGTTGGTAAATACATGGCTTCCTAAAAATCGTGCATGCCCTTGAGATTTTCTAACTTCGACTAGCAAGTTATATGAAAAACATTAGATTCGTAATATCATTAAAATAAGTAAAAATTTTAAAAATTTGATCTATTTTACTACAGTATACGTACAAATAAATCATTCAACTTTAATGTTAAATGTGCCAAACATTCTTCATTTAGAAACAAAGGGAGTGGATTAATAGTAATGATGTATTTGTTAAACCCTTTCTGTTACTGAATATTACGTGATGCATAATTGTCCTAACATGTAACAGCTGTATCTGGTTGGTCTTGGGTGCCCATTTCATATTATTAAGGAACAAGCAACATTGAAGGATATGGATTGCCTATTATTGCATCTATGTTTTCAGCAGTAAATGATATAAAGTATACTAAATCATGTAAAATCAGATTTACAACTGTGGTCACAACTTAGGAGCCTACATCTCATAAAGTTGTACGCATTCAACGGGTTCTCTTTTTCTATTAGGAAAAGTTTGTTCGTTCATATTCTGGTGTTCATTGTTCAAGCAGGTACATATGCATCCAGTTGTGGTCTAGAATTTCTTTCTTTAGTCTCGTTGTTTCTCGTGGTGGGTCTCCTTGAGGTCTCATATGTACTTCTTTGCTAGTGGGAGAATAGATGGGACAGAGCTTCACTGGGGACAAACTAGGTTGGGGCATGGCATGTTCGGGATTTTTCTTTTTTTTATTTATACATAGGGCACACTTCGGAGCCTATTCAGCCATTGATTCAACTCATCCGAGCCTGAAGCCTCCAAGGTCTCACACGACAACAGAAGCATGAATTGTTACCATGAATTATTACCGACATCAATCATAACTTTCAATTATTGTTACCACTTCTTTAAATTATAAATAGATAATTTCTATATAAATAAAAGGATGCCCTGAGTTTTTCTCTGGAACACTCCTTTCAAAATGTTTAACAAACTCAAAGCAAAACGTATAAGGATCTGATTTCTATAGTGGTTGAATGAGCAGCCATGACCAAGTGATCAGCTCCAAGTGTCTAGATGGATGATCCCTCTCATAACATTCATTGTGCCTCTTTTGGCTAACGTTGTGAAAAAACCCTCAAGATAGAAACCCTCCCTGAATTTTTCTTTCATTAACCTTATACCCAAAACATTTAGATGATGTTGGGGTCTCATCATGGACTTATAAACCATAGGTGATGCAAGAAACACTACACAAGATCTTCTTTTTCGCAATAGTCTGTGAATCTCATCCTTCGGTTGCAAAACAAAAGAAATAAACTGTAGCTTCAGAGCTTTTTCAGCTTCTCAAGGCCTTCAACCACATAATCTATATGCGAGTGTATATGATTGATCACAAAGGCAAATTCGGTACAAAAAGAAACATGAGACAGTTACATACATGACAAATATGTTGGCAATATCAAAATTTTAAGCTTGCAGCTTCAAAACTCTCTTTGGCTAACTACCTGAGATTTGAAAGCTTTAATTGGGCATAGTAGGAAAAGGAAAAATGTTTTTCTATTCAGTCCACGGAAGAGGTATTGAACATGAATATCAGAGGCAAGAATGCGCCTATTAGCTATAGGTATCCCTGCATGAGTTACCTACGCACGATTGTCCTCTATAGAACCGTCTATAGTAGACATGGCCATTACAGAATGCAAATGGTAGCTAGTTCACGTTCCGCTAGAACTAGATGGCATGCAATTTTGCACCATTAAGCTTATGTCCGAAGATAAAGTGAGGGATTATGATTCTATGATGATAATACTTTTAAATATGCCAATCATGTTTTTCTCAGCAATCCTCGTGGTCGTCTTGGTTGTTGTTCCATATACAACTTGCACATTCCATGGGTAGTTGGATTTAGGTTAGCTATGTCTGTCTATTGTTATTGCTCATTCCGTGGGTGGATGGTTCTTGTACACAACACTTCATAACTTTTTATACATATTCTTGTTTGTCTTTCATTATTATTTATTTATTTTGTCTGGAGAAATCAAAAATCAAGTCTTCTTTTGCCATTATGGTGGATTATCAGCATGTGCAAAATGCTTGTAGTTACTTTACTTTTTGGCAATCCACTTTGTTATAATCATCACAAAACATGTTTAGAAAGTGTTCTGATTATGTCCAGTAGATAAGTTTTCAAAAAAACAAATACGCCTTACAACCACATACAACGTATGATCTAGTATCAGTACCACCACAATTAATTGAGAGGGATGTGGGCTGCCCAAGATTTCCATCTGGTAGATATGTATGAGACCAAAAATCAAGGGCACATGAGCTACTTATGTGAGTACGCACTAGACTTTGAGTACTCAACTATGGGAACCTTCATTTGTGATACATAAATCTTTACATTGTCCTCTTTATTTCCCATATACATGTCACCTTTTTCCTTGTTCTCTTTATTTTCAAGATATGCCAGCCTCAGAGCTGACGAATGGATTTCATGTGCCATATTAACTCATGGAAAGGTATATGGAAGTAAAAGTGAAGGGCCTAAACTTTACATATGAAAAACACATATAGAAAAATTGTGTGCCCTCAACCTTTACTTGCTTGTTAAGTATTTGGGTTGAGAAGTGTCATCGGTCTTAGGTGGCTCGTTCACTTACTCTTGGGAGACATCAACATAGGTATGAGTTGTGGAATGCTTGAAGAAAGTATTTCTAGCATGAGGTGTCATGGTTTAAGAACTGGAGTATTGTTACTTCTAGTGGTGATGGTTGATTCTTTGAAGAATCTCACCTTGCACATAGGAAAGAAGCAGTGCAAATCTTCCTACTAACTCGCTCCACAAGCTTAGAGAAACTCTAGTAGATGTGCCATATTTGGGATCACCCAAATGAAGTTAATCGCTATAAATTATGGAAACTAAAGCTCATTCGCAAAGTTAGAATCTCAATAACTTGAGCCTCCAAAAATTTCCTCCATTGGGACCCCTTTGTCATCGTCTTAATAAGAACTAATTCTTCCACATCTCATCAAACACCAATTGAAGCTTTGAAGTTGATTTCAACATAAATATCTAGTAGGAGTTTAGAATATCTAGTATGGTTTGAATAATAAAAATTCAGTATGATTTGGAGCTTCAAAAACATATATTTATCTCCATCTGGTTCGAGCTCTTTCTCTATTTGGAGGTTACCTCCAAGCGGAGGATCCTTCGGCGGCTTCCACTTCTGCGGTCATGGGATCTACAAATTTTTAATGCATTCTGGCTGCGTGATAAGACCACATCTTTGAAGCAACGAGTGAGCACGATGTCCATTTTGTCAAAGGCGGTTGTCTTCATGTGGGCAAGGTAGTAGAGGGCCGCGGGGAGGCGCGCCTGCCTGATGGTTGGTCCAGCTTTATGGAGTACATCCTCCTCGGCGCACTCAGAATAGTCCCACACCATCTCACAGAGCTCACTCTCGTCACGGTCATCTTCGATGGGAATATGGAGTGGCGCTAACGAAGGGGAAGATGGTTGCTGCCCAACAGGAGTGGGCCCACTGATGGGAAGATGAAGTGACGCCGACTAGGAGGAAGATGGAGTGGTGCACGTGAAGGGGGGGTGGCGCCAGTGCCGACGAAAGGGAAGGTAGGTGCCGCCTAGCAGGAATATAGCCATGAACGAGCACTCTCCGGCAGGAAACATGGGCGGAATTGTCGCGCGTGGGTGCAAATGCGGCGACGACCATTAGTGCACGCTCTTCCCGATGGAGAAGCAATCCCTTCATCAGTAGGAGTGGAATGACAGTCTTGCGGATAGCTGCGCGATTGACAGGACTGGGTGCAGGAGTAAGAAAAACGGGTTGAAACTTCCCTCTCGTGTTGACGGTTTGGTTTGGGGAGCGCTCCATATTAACATTCCCATCCTCTAAATATGGAGGCTTGCGAGGGCTATCTGAAGTGCGGTTGAAAAAAATTGTAGGCCGAGACTGATATATCCACTTTTCTAGACCGGCTTTTGAGATGGTCAAATTGGCGGTTATTATAGCGATTTGGGGGATACAGCGTCTCTCCTATAGTTGCTCTTACTAGGCATCCCATTGCATTCATCTCCTCAAGAGCGAGTAGCCTTTTTCTTCCTGGATTTTTGTGTAGTCTCTGATTACATATAGGGAAATGAGTAACCGGATTCGTACCATTTCTTATGATTATTGACCATAAATGACACTCAGGATAATGACTACCCATTAAGGCATCAACAATTTGAGAATTTTATACATTGTAAAGTTGATCTGTCCAATGACGGCAGGCCTGATGTCATGTTATTGCTCAAATCCACACGTACATCATTTTTTGAATAATAGCCAATTCCCCAGCCTAAGAATGAGGCCCTTAAGGTTTTACATTTTTCTTGAAATGCGTAAACATTTGGACTTTGCTAACTTCCAACTGTTCGGAAGTTAAGCAATATAATAGATCAGTACACCTCCCCTAATCGCTTTTTAATTGCACATGCAGCCACGCGCATGCATACTTCCTCTCCCTGTCGCATGCAGACTCCCTCTTTGGACATTAGCTGCATGCAGAAAAAACGAAAAAGCTGATGTCAGCAAAAATTCTATCTAAAAATAAAATTCAAAATGTTTTGTAGCTTAAACCGTCGGTCAAATTAAAAAATCGTTTTCACATAAAAGATTCGTTGCGACGACACCTTCGAAACTAGATCCCATGTTAGTATGTTTCCACGACTTTTTTTCAGATAAAAAGTTATCACGCCTATGCAACGTAAGTTATCACGATTGTGATACATAAATTATCAGGTTGTTTATACAGAAATTTATTGAGCATGAAAATGGTTCCTTTAAATTTTCTCTTCACATGCACATGCATGCATGCATGCATTAGAGGTAGAGAAAAAAAGCTGATGTCATCCTAGATTCTGCTCTCTTTTCAAACTTCAAAATGTTTATAGCTCAAATCGTCGATAAAAAACCCGTTGTCACATAGAAAATGCGCCGCGACGAGACCTATAGAACTAAATCCCATGTTGGTATGTTCTGATGACCTTTTTTCCGTGCAAATAATCCCCTGCCCGAGCTAAGTAAGTTATCAGCTCCGATGTGTGTGTATTATCATGCTGCTTACACATGAGTTACCGTGGTATGCTTTCAACAACTTTTTTACCGGCCAAAGTTACCGCAGTGTTTATATGTGAGTTATCAAGTCTACGGTGCATATATTACCTTTCTATTTATGCATAGGTTATCGGGAGAGGGTATGTTTCCAAACAACTTCCTCACCTCCCCCCACCGGCCCGCCCCGGGTCAAAGTTACCGTGGTGTTTGTGCGTGCGTTATCATGTATACGGTGCCTATAATACCATGCTATTTACACGGAAGTTATCAGAGCTATGCTTTTCAAACAACCCACCCGGGTCAAAGTTACCGTGGTGTTTGTGTGTGAGTTATCAGGTCTGTTGTGCATATATTACCATGCTTTTTATACAAAATTTATAATGCTATTTTTCAACAACCCCTCCCCCCCCCCCCCCCCCCCAAGTCAAAAATAGTTACTATGTGTGGGCTAAGTAAGTTATCAACACTGTTGTGCGTATACTACCATGCTAGTACACATGAGTTACCAGGGGAGGGCGGTTCCACAACTTTTTTCCCTGGTCAAAAAGTGATCACACCCCGGCTAAGTAAATTATCAACTCTGATGTGCGCATATTACCATGTTATTTTTTCATATAGGTTACCCTTGTATGTTTGACAACAATTTTTTTCTTGGGTCAAAAAGTTATCACGGTGTTTATGCGTGAATTATCAGCCATGTTGTGAGTGTACTACCATGCATTTACATGAAAGTTATCGGGGTATATTCTCAACAACTCACCCATCCCGGGGTATGTTTTCAAAAAAAATCCCCTCGGATAGCACACAAATTATGCGTAAGTTATCATGCTATTTGCACACAAATTATCCAGAGGGAGGGGGTATGTATTCAACACCCCTCGAGTCATATGTTACCGCGGTGTTTGTACATAGTTTATCAGCCCCGATGTGCGTAAATTATATTATTGACACAGAAGTTATCTAGGGCAAGGGAAGGGTATGTTTTCAACAATTCCTTTTCCCCTCGTTCAAAAGTTACCAATGTGTTTGTTCATAGGTTATCAGCTCCGCTGTGTGTAAATTTTCATGCTATTTGCACATAAGTTATCAAGAGGGATACGTTTTCAATTATTCTTTTTCCCCTCGGATAGAAGTTACCGCAGTGTTTATACATAAGTTATCAGCTTTGCTATGTGTAAATTATCATGCTATTTGGAAAGAGTTGGGGGGGGGGGGGGGTATGTTTTCACCAACACCCCAGCGAGTCATAAGTTACCGTGGTGTTTCTATAGGTTATCAGCTTCGTTCTGCGTAAATTGTCATTGCTATTTTCACACAAGTTATCAGGCGGTTGTTTTTCAACAACTCCCTGGTGAGACACAGGTTATCAGCTCCATTGTGCATAAATTATCACTTATTTGGACATAAGTTATGGGGGGGGGGGGGGGGGGGGTATGTATTCAAAAAGTTACCGCAGTGTTTGTACATATGTTATCAGCTTCATTGTGCTTAAAAATATCACATTGTTTACACAGAAGTAATGGAGAGGGGGTATGTTTCCAACAATTCTTCTTCCCTTGGTCAAAAGTTACAGGGTGTTTGTACGAAAGTTTCGGCTCCGTTCTACATATATTATCGTGCTATTTCCAGAGAAATTATCGCGAGGGGGGGGGGGTATTTTTACACGGGCCTTTATGCGTGAGTGATCAAGTTCTGTGATGCGTGTATTACATGTTATTTATTTGGAAGTTACGGGAGGGATGTTTTCCGTGTCTAAATTTACTACAGTACTATATGTAAGTTATCATTTCTGCGGTGTGTAAGTTACCATGATATTTACACAGAAGATATCGAGGTATGTCTCAGTAATTTTTCCCAAGTAAAAGTTACCACAGACCATCATACACCTGCTAAAAACATATATGTCTCCATTGAAAAATTCAACATGGTAATTTTAGCAATAGCAAGTGTGATAAATATATCATTAGCACCCTGATAAATATAGCATTAGCACCATGATAATTACATAAGAGTCGTGTTGGTAATCGGAACAGTGGAAGATTCAGTGAAAGACGCTACATCAATTGTTGTAGAACAAAAATTGTGAGCCACGATGGCGAAGGGAGTGGTGACGGACGCACTCGTCGACAACGTGGTCTGGTGGGGCACGCGATGAAGCTTCAGAATTCTCTTTGTGAATGCACCTATGCGCACCTTGACACCCATGTTGTATCTTGTGTGAACCTTCCTTTTTGTCTGTCTGATCTTGCTAAGAAATCTGCAATCACTTCAAGTCCATTATCCTGTTTTGACAAAAGTCTGAAACTAGTAGCAACATGTTTAAGCTTCAGATTTGAGAGTCAAGTCAGGAGAGTGCCAGAAACATATGGAGGAGACGAGTGTCAAACAACAATCACCCTCGTCCCAGAAATTCCATGGAGAAAATTTCGAGTAGTTACCAGTTGCAACCTAGCTCACAAGGTGATGCGTGTTAACAGTACTGAAGAAATATAAAAGTAGTTAACCACCAGCAGAAACACGAAGCTATTAGTCCGACTGAAAGAGGACCAGGAGCAGGAGATCAACAAGGAGAGAAGGGAGGAAACAAAGGACAGCAATGGCGAGTGTCGAAGGAGACATGAAGCTGTTGGGCCTACGGCTGAGCCCGTTCATTGCACGTGTGCGCATGGCGCTGGACGCCAAGGGCGTGGGCTACAAGTATGTCGAGCAGGACCTGGCTGCCAAGATTCGACGAGTACTTGTTCATACCGTCTACATTCCCATTCTTCCATAATAGATCAGGTAATAACCGACCATACATGAGCTCCAGTGAATGTAGAACTAAAGCCAGTAAAAATATCACTACAATCTTTCCTTTCCCGGAGGCAATGGCATGCAGTCCAGCCAAGATCCCAAAATACAAAAAACAGAAGTGCAGCAAAAACAACATGTTTCCACTAATCACTGTCAAACTCAGAAAGTCCAGCGCCGTCTCATTTCTAGACAAAAGTGCAACTCAGAAAGTCGGCCGGCATTTCACCAAAAAGCACACACATAATTCACCCAAAATTTGAGATGATACGAGATGGAGCCTACAATAATCTAGTCTTTACATAGGCATAACAATGTGCATGCGGGAGCAGGTACAAGAACGAATAAACCATGCCAGCAGCAGTGATTTTGAATGTTGAAGAGGGGCAAGATGGGAAGCACTAGTGATTACCAGGAACTTGTGGTAGACGAACGCCCTGGGCTCCCACGAGACGAACTCCGTCCACTGCGCACCCCGCTCGCCCGGCCCCTCGCGGACAAGAACAGAGACAACCGTCGGGATCAGATCAGCTAGCATCGGATCGAAGAACAACAGATACTAGTGCATCGGAACCACACACACACTCACCTCAGGTCGCGGCGGGCGCGCGCGGGGCGGGAGGAGTCGCCGGATTCAGATGCGGCCTCGTCGTCGCCGGATGACTCGGTCTCAGCGCCGGCGGTGGGGAGGGGAGGAGACGGGGAGCGGGCCGTCCAGGCGGACGGGATGGTCGCGCTCCTGGAGGAGGCCTTCGAAGAGTGCTCGGACGGCGGCGGCTTCTTCCGCGGCGGCCGGGTTGGGAGGACGCTGTGTGGGGATTCGAAGAAGAGAGACGGACGAAGCAGTTTTTTCACTAGGCGGTGGCAAGGCTTGTAAATATCAGTGAACTACATGTTTCAGTGCGCGATGGTCGTACGATCTATAACGGACGGCATCCAGAGCGTTCGCATCTGTTGCAAAAATCCAGCCGACTGGAAATTAGCTTTGTCGTAAACATTTTATTCTAAATGTCACGACCGTTTTTTTGAATGGTACGAAACATTACTTTAAACTACGTGAAGACAATGCACATTGTGTAAACATTTTTTGGATGATACAAAACATTTTTTTAACCATGCGGACATACTTTTACATTGTATAAACATTTTTTTGAATGGTACAACTCCTTTTATATATCATCTGAACATTATTTACATTGTATGAGTATTTTTCAAAAATATCATGAACATATGTTTGAAACGTGGGACATCTTTTAAATGTCACAAATATTTTCTTTAATGCTATCAAAAAAAAATTAGAGTTGCGCTCACATTCTTCTACACTGCATGAACATTTTTAAACATGAGATTGGCATTTTTTAAAACTTACTAAAATATATTTCATTTTAGAAATATAAATAGAAGTAATAAAAAATAAGGTGCGCCAGGCAGCCCATGCTCCTTCTGTGCATGGCCGGCACATTAGGGCATGTACAATGGTTGATATCATAGTCTTATCTTAAATCTTGCATGTAATTTAGATATGACAATAAAACATGTATACAATGGGTTATCTCTTAGCCTTATCTAAGATAACTATCTATTCCTAAAATCATGGTGACACATATTGGGCTAAGAGAAAATAAGTCTTTTCTTATGGATTCTCTCTCCTCCACCTCAGCAATTATCCTACGTGGAACACCTAAGATAGCACCATTGTACATGCCTTAGAGCGTCCTTGAGGCGAGGGGTTCTTTCCTCTCGCATAAAACGCGACAAAGACGCGTCCATGTAGCACGCCACAGTTTACAATGTAGGACTTTGGTTTTCTCCACAAAACATATTTTTTGTTTTCCCCTTTTTATGTACATTTCAAAAATATTTTAAAAAATATTAGGAAAATATTTTATTGCAGTAAATTCACAAAAATTATTTACCACGTACTGAAATGTTCATTGGAATTTTTTAAAAAGTACTGTGTGTTCAAATATGTTCATGCTTTTAAGAAAAAATGCTTGTGTAATTCAAAATATTCAAGCATTTATAATAGTGTTAATTGTGCATTAAATATGTTCATCATATACTAAAGAATAGTCATCATGTATTTAAAAAAATGATCACATATTTATATAATATCCATGTAGTTAAAGAAAAATGTTTCACCTATTTTACTAAATATGTTCCTACAACTTTTAAAAGTGTTCATGTCTTTTAAAATATTCATGTAATTTTAAGAAGTGGTCATTCTTTTCTGAAACGTCTTCATCTAATATAAAACTCTTTCGTTTATTTATATGAAATAGAAAAATAGAAAGAGGGAAAAAGAGAGATAAAAACAGAAAAAAAAATTAAAATAGTAAAATGATAAGGAAAAATAAAAGGCATAACATTAAAACTAGAGAAACATGGTCTGTTGGAAACCCCAAGTTAACCGACTAAAGCCCTGATTAAAAAAATCCTAAGAAACACATCGTCCCTGTAAGCTATTGTCTTACAACCATTGTCAGGGCGCTAGAGGCGAGTACGGCGTATATCTTGCAGCAAGAGAGATATAGCCTGCGTGATAAAAGTTAGCCCAAGGCGTGACATAAGGTTTTTTGTGGGTGGTCCTACAAAGTTGGTGTGCATAACACACTAATTAGATGATTCCCCGCGCGTTAAAAGGGTGCCATTCTAAAAAAGTGAAATATCAACTATATAGATATACTTGAAATGCTAAACACATATATCGTGTCGATGAGAGCACAAAATTCAGTGCAACAAAATTAACTGATAACTTACATGCATGAATAGGTGATATGACATGGCAGCACTGCATGGACATACTAATGCAAAAATGTAACGTATAACTTACATGTATGGCTTGCTGATGTGCCATGATTGTATGTAGGGAAAATAGGTAGTGTTGTAGCTATTTAGCAATAAAGAAAGAGTATTTCTAAAATAGGTGATGGATCTACTATATAGGTATGCTATTCCCCAAGCGCCCAATATATCTATATATACCATGTATATGAGAGCACAAAACGTAATGCAAAATATTAACCAGTGAGTTACCTGCATTAACTCATGATTTTGCAGTGCTGCATGGATATGTTAACCCAAAAAATCTAACTTATATAACTTACATGCATGACATGCTGACATGGCAAGATTGCATGGCTATGAAAAATAGATGGTGGGCTATGTCTTAATTAAGTCCAATGTGATTTAAAATCCACTTAGAATCTACTAATGCATGTTGCATGCTAAGGATTCTCATGCATAGATCAGACGGATGCTAATGGATCTAAATAGTAAATCTGAAGGCAATAACAACTTTGATGATGTGGAAGCATGCATGTTGAGATAATTAGAAGTAGCAGGGATCAATCTCTTAGGTATATAGGAAACTACACATAGACAAAAATATCAGAGTCATGAAAGAAGATCTTGTGTGATAATAATAAGAGGATCTGGCGGTCAGGATCCATCATAGAAATATACACTTCTGACACTTAGGCTTGCCCCAAAAATGGACCAGGTTAGGCTGGTCATCGGCTAGCCTGGCCAGCCCGCAAGGCCTCTGGCAGCCTTCCTAGACTACCTTGCTGGTGACAGCTGTCTCCTAGCTACTCCCTCCATCCCACAATATAAGACGTTTTTGCAAGCCAGCTGGCTTGCAAAAAGTCTTATGTTGTGGGACAGAGGGAGTACCTATCAAATTATATCCATGAAGTGGTGTTATTTCAATTTTTCCTACCTTCTTACCACGAGCAGTGTGCCATCCGGTGGGCTCCACAATATTTGTGTCTTGCAAATGGGGCCAGCCTAAAAATCAATGGCACATGGGTTGCGTATGTGAGCATATACTAGAACTCAGCCGTCAATTACAAAAACCCTATTGTGACACATAAATATTTATGCTGTCCTCTTTATGTTTGGTATATATGGCATTGAACTATGATGAATGGGTTGATGGTTCCATGCGTACAAATTCATCAATCCTATTAACTCATGAAAAAACTAGTACGTGTGACTTCTCGATTGTATGGAAATAAAAGGGCCAATCATATGCATAAAGCTGCACACGCATGCACGCGCACATGCACACACGCGCGTGCACACACATGAGGGTTACTCGTTTCGTTAAGTTTTTCAGAAGGGAATTCCTGATGGCTCGTTTATTTATGCTTGGGAGGCATCATCATAGGTCGAAGTGGTGGATTATATGAATTGAGTATTTTCAACATAGGTCATTCTTACAAAAAGTTGTATTGTTGCGAGTAGTACTTGTTGATTCTTTGAATAAGTCCACCTTAGTGACGGTAAAGAGGTGGTTTGGGTATGCCCACCAAGCGTAGCACAAGCATTCGAAGCTTCACCACTTTATCATATCACTCATTGTTTTCTACTGCAACTCTTCAAAGTGGAAACATATCACTTTAGAAAAGGTTTTGAATTTAGCAGCATTTTCTAATTGAGAAAATCTGGATAAAAACATGCACTGCTACTCTTGAAGGTAGACACGTGTCACTTTCTGTTTCTGATCATCAAATAGTTGTGGGCATTATTCCATGAAGAATAAAACAACGGCGAAAATTGCACTGTAAATATTGGAGCGAAGACCATGTAAATACATCTTAGAGGATGATACACCAAATTCACACTATAACCCTCAATTTCTCAAGTATTTGGGTCAAGCAGCATCATCGGTCTTTGGTGGCTCGTTATTTAGGCTTGGTAGGCATCAACTTAGGTCTCAATGGTTGATTAGTTAGATGAAGGATTTTTAGCACAATATACCATGATTGGAAACTGCAATATTGTTACTAATCGTAGTGATGGTTGATCCATTGAGGAAGTACACTCCATGCAGAGGAAAGGCATTGTGCGAGTGTGCCTGCAAACTATTGTAGGTGAATATATTCTTTCGCAATTGTCGACGGTTCATATGATCTCTCACTTCATTCACCCGACTCAAGTGCTAAGTAGATTATTTTCGTCATGATCTTCGTATACTTTCAGTTAAGTATGCAAAGATGAAAAACCGATCGGTTACTATTTCTTATCATTATTGAGCAAGTAGCATTGAAATAACATGATTGCCCATTTAACACATATAAATTTCTAGCAATCATTTACATCATACCATTTGATTTGATAAATAATGGTGGGTCAAGAACCAACATCGTGAAACACATTCAATAAAAGATCATTTCATCAGAAGGAAAATTTAGTGGGCTCGCACACATCCTATTGGCGATCTTCAGTTAACCACCTCCACACTTTGGCACCCGACTCCATAGCAATAACAATGCTTATTCATCAATCTGGTCAAAGAGATAACCATAGTATGCATGTCATAGGGCTAAGTATAAACCAAAAGCCAGTATACAAATGTGATAAGGTGATGTGTTGATTTGGATCTAGAGTATAGAGTATAATTTTATTGAAATGAACATTGCACTTTATCTGTTTCTTAAAATTATAAAATTTCCCTAGAAATTGTCTCCTTTCAATGAAAAATCTATAAAAAATTGTCAATATCATAGATAAATAAGTCGTTATGTGCAATTATCCATTTTACCTTCTCAACTGTGTTGGTTATCTGGTCACTTCAATTCCAAAGTAATTCCATGAGGTGGCCCTCCTAGTTTAGTTTCTTATCCTTCGTCTTCAATGTCCACTAAAGGATCCACCAAAGAAGATGAGTCTCACACATCTAGTTTTGCTATATCTCTCACTTCCTCTTGTTGCTCCTCTCCCCATATAGATATCTGGTACACCTCTCCTAGTCGTCCCCCATTTCAGGAGATGCAACTTCTCCATCTACTGGCAGCCTTCCACGACCACCCCTATGAGCCGCTGCTGGTGTCCTTCGCATTGTCGAGACAAGTGCCTTCACCAACAAAAGTATTCATGCCACCTTGGGAATCAGAGCAACCTGCCAACATGACAAACACAAGCGGCAACAGCGATATAGAAGTGACGGAGGGCCCCTTGGTAGCTAGGTTTGACATCCCCTAGAGAGAGTGACTCCGAGCCAAATAAGTCTACTTCTAATCTCAGAAATGTGTTTCAGACCTTCTTGTGCATCATCCTACATAAGCTCATATACGAAGGTTGTTCAAGGACTAAGTAAAAACAACCAAGTACTTATTAGTAACTCCTCATATTTATTTATAAAATTAGAGTTAAAATATAATATGGCAATAAAGATATAATTACCTCTCTAGCTAATTTGGAATACGTAAATGAGTGACACATTCTAAGTTTTCACGTGCGATATTAAATGGGGAGAGCTCAATTAGGTATAAAATACTAGCATATATTGGAATTAGTAATGGAGCTCTTGAATAGTGTATCGACAACCTGACAATGCGGGTGTGCGAGGGCGGGGCCAAGGAAAGGATAATGTAGTCGAATCTTCGGTGTGCCCATGGGCTTGTTATGGTATCTTTGTTCTGTTGAATCGGAGCTGCATGCATGACCGTAAGATCTTTGTGGCAAAGATGACATGCAATGGATGGTTGTTCCTAGACTTGCATAATTCTCCATTGCTTATTTATTCTCTGATCCAAAGCTACTCTGTTGCTGGTGGGCGCGTGCGTTTGTGTTGTTCACATGGCATGAATCTTCATGTGGCTGCCCGCAACCACTACGGTGTAGGTTCTGTAGATGGTTGCTTGTGGGAGTCACTTGCTCAGACAAAAGTAATGATGACGACACAATCTTTGTGATGTTCCTTTGCAGTGGTGTGTGGTTTATCTTGTGTGTGATCAACGGGTTGTGTTTGTTTCCATCCGATCTTCTACTAAATAATCGGACAATTCTCTTCTTCTCAATTAACAAAAATGGCAAATATTTGCCTTTTTTCAAGTAAATCGTGTTGCATACATGTATAGCACATATGTAGTTGAGACACCTATAAATTTATGGAAAAAGCTTCCATTCAACTGATGGATTATATCATTCCATCGAATGCATCTCGTCCTCATCATGTGTCCTTAGGGTTTGCCCACCCGTGTCCGCTTCAATCTCATCTCTTCACACGATCGTCGCTTTTGTCATGTGGTGTAGCTCTTGTGCGCCACCGACACAGTGCTGCAAACTCGCAGTTGCAGTGGCACCAGCATTGCAAGCGGGTGCGACGATGTTGCGAGCCGGTCTCGCCTTGTTGGAAAGGTGCAACCCCCAAGCGCAGCATGGCTCATGTTGAAAACCCCAAATGCAGCCGAACAGGTGGATTGTTTGAAAAGCAAGTGTAACATGCAATACATGCGTCTTGTTGCAAACCCCAACCATAACATGGCTCATGTTAGAAAGCCCGAACCACAGCTCAATGGGCCAAGGAGTGTTTGGAAAGCGAGAGCAACATGGGCCATGTTGCAAACCCCGGGGTGCAACATGACTCATGTTACAAACCCTAAACCAAAGCTGAATGACTGGCGCATCCCACATCGAAAGGTTTTCACACACGAGATCCAACAGCTCTAGAGGTCGTCGATCTGATCTACGATTATTCGGCCGACACGTAGCGCGCGCCACCCGTTGAGCTAGCCCGTCCTGATTGGCATGTGGAGTACATGATGTGGAGTCTTGCGGCACATCCCTCCAGTGATGCTAGGCCCAATTAAACAACACGGCAATTGGTGCATCTATGGATCAATATAACCATGGACCTATCACTGGCTAGCTCCAAAAATAATCAATCAAGAAGAATCATGCGTCCATCCCTTCCTCTGCACGGCGCTTAGTTAGGTCACCATTTGCACCGCGACGTAGCTTCTCACCAGATCGTATAGAGTTGTGAGGGTGGTGGAGAAAAAAAAGTTGCGACAGTACAACGCACAGTGCACCGCTCCTTTGGTCTAATACCTAATTATTTTCTTATCATACTTTAGATCAATGAGGCTAGGGTTTCGAACGGTTGTTGGGAATTGGAGTATGGAATGCTTACTCATGACATGGATGCTATTTCTCCAGTACATTCACATTTTCTTTGGATTATACTTTGATTTTTAGAGATATAATGTCAAGTAAGATTAATTATATAACGTACAATTAAAGCGTCAAATATATATGTCTTCATTGTTCTGAACTTCTTGGTGCAAATATATATTCTCTAACATAATGCTAAATTAACAAGAAAAGATCTCACACTTTCCTTCTCCGATCCCAGCGACACCGCCGCTGGTCCGCCCCATCTCAGATGGCCTTTGGGCCATGGAGGTGTGGAGGACCTCTGCCCCCCGCTGGCGGGAGGGATCTCGTCCTTGTTTTTGTTAGGTTTAGCGTCTTGGTTGGGGCTGTGTGGCGGAGGCAATGTCCTTCAGTAGGAATAATGTCTCCCACGTTCTATCCTCGTCCCGGTAGTGCGTCTAGCTTTGTCGGAGTGCGTGTGGAGGTGTGTCTCTGTCGGACCTCGCGGGGTTTGGTCGGTTCTGGCCTTCGGTTGAACTGTTTGGATCCGATCTTCGTTCATCTTCATTTGGGTGTTTATAGGATTGATTGTTCCAATCTATGACTTTCTTCATCGGTGATGGTTGCTGCTCTGGTGCGTTGGTTCTATGGGGCCTTAGCACGACAACTTTCCCACTGTCTACTACAAGGTTTGCCTGGCTCCGGTGAGGGAGGGGCGATGACGGCGGCGCGTCTTCGGCTCGCTCTAGTGCTTGTAGTCATCACTAGGTGGTCCACGGACCTGGTTGTAATTTGTATTACCTCTGGTGTTCTTTGTACTACCATGATTGAGAATGAATAGATTGAAAGTTTATCACAAAAAAATAATTGTTAAAATAGAGGAGTAAATGGAAACGTTTCAAAAAAGGAGCACCTCAATACATGATGAGAATGTTGGGCTGACGCATGAACGAAATTTCTGAAAATTACCAGTGATTTAGCAATTGATTGCTTTGAGGCCATAAAAGAACGCAAAACCCCACTTAAAATGCATGGTTCTTTAATTTTATGCATCATTATAAAAAAAATCTTTGATATGCTACTAATTAAATGCTTTATTTTTATAGGCAACCCAGATCTAATGTCGTATTTTTCAGTCCTGAAGGTATTTTATTCATAGTTTGAAGCCTTTGGTACTTTGTTGTTCAATTGTCAATGATATTTCAAGTGAGACATTTTATTTGCTAAGAATTTTCGCCATTGCACCTAATATAGTCATGTTTGATTGCAATCTCTTGCGTAAATGTAACGTTCACCTACTCCTCACATGACTTAAAATCCACATCCCAGGAAAAGAAAGGAACTTTGTCCAAAGTAGTTAACGTTATACATATTATTACTTGAGATTAATACATATAATGTACATGGGATGTCGGGACATTTTTGTCCTAGTTCCACCCCTGGATCTCAATAAACCGGAAAGGATGGAGTAGTACCGACTCGTTTGGTGTGACTGATGGAATAACTATCTATTGGCGGTACAAATACTAAACAGGAAAAAGATTTCGTATTCAATATTCTACTGACTAAAAAATTAAAGCTACTTAGCATACATCAATAGCCATGAGAAGGAAGTGAAGCATAGGCGAGGCTATATAACTGTGGAGCAGAAACATGTGTGTGTGTCAATCATTGAGCGGAACATATGATGTAGATAGACCTGCAGTTTGTGCGGTTAGTGGATATTATAGTATGCTCCCAACAATGGTCATCAGGTTTTGGGAGTGGGAGGGATCGGGATTCTGCATCCTCTTTATGAGTGTAAACATCACCCTGCTATCTCATTGTTGGCTGCACATAAGTGCTGCACTTTTGGCAAACAAAAGAGCTTGTGCCAAGGAATAACAACGCAATTCCTCCTTCCACCATGGTTAACTACAATAGAACATATGTCTGCTACGGCAGTAGCCAGTGCTTGGGCGTAAGTTGAAGGTCCAGCTCCCCGTGCTTACAGTTGCCTGACCAATACCATGTCATTGTTAGACAAGATGTCGTATATTATCTGCTCTGAAAAAGATGGTTGCAGAGGGATGGTCAAGATCAGCAGACTTTCTAAAGCATCTGGCCAAGCCACCGATGTGCAAGTCCTCTCCCATGCCTCCTCCACTTGGCAGCCGCTCACGCAACCAAAGGACACCTCCGGCGACCCTTATCTACTGCTAGTTCGAATGCGTTTTCTCCCAGCACTTTCGGGGCACAGCCTCCCACAGTAGCAGCAACCACCAGTGCCAACAAGGTAGTAGCAGGGGTGGGCGCGACCTGGTAAATAAATCCCCGCGTTGTATAATTACTCTGTGAACTCCTTCATAGAAGAAAACAAATAATTTTTTTCTCAAGACAGGATTTCGCCCCGCTTTATATGTAAAGATAATAACATCCATATAACAAGTGTGAGTGTAGTAATGAAACTAATAAGTCTGCTCTGGCAACAACACAAACATACCCAAAGGAAAAAAGAAAAAAAAGGATACAAAGCTCCATGGAGCCAAGGAATCATGGGCCAAGAGGCAAGGCAAGACAGCCTAAATAGTTTGTTGTTAAAATGATGAAGAGTGACATGGAGTTGCATCCCAAAATTTTTGTTAAATATTCTTGATTGCATAGTAATGTGCAGTAAATACATTTCAGCATGAATAATTGTCGATGGAAATCATAATTTCCATGATCATTACAATTTATCTACATCATAAAGAGATGTTTTCTATAGCAGGAAGATAATTACTTGAGTTTTACTTCGATGACACTCGCTTCATGAAATTTAATTTAACAACCTCAAATCAACAATACTGCAACTGGATGGCATATGCAATTATGCAGCATTGCAAAGCTACAGTGAAGGATACCATCTCTCTGTCATTACTTTATATACTCCATCATTCGTGCTTTTCTCCGCAACCTAACAGTCGCAATGATTGTTACTGCAATTTGATATAGCTTTTGCATTCAGCGAGTTGACCGTTTGATTCAAGTTAGCTCTAGTTGTGAGTATCTAAGGAAAGGGGTGGATGGTTCTTGTACACATCCATTTCAGACCTATGTTCGTTCATGTAGTACATGCATACAATCCAAAAGTCGTTTTCACAGCATCGCTGTCCTTGCTTTGAAAGGATAATGTTATTACCAATAAGTTGGTTTAATTCTTTTGCAGGAAACTAGAGATTTGATTGATTAGTTCAAAAACCAGCAGGCTCTTGATTCAACGAAATGTGCTTGATGCAAAATTAGTTATGTTGTCCTCAGTGGTGCTCCTGCATATTCAATGATTACTGGTTCATACTAGCACACAGTTGTGGAAGAAGTTGGAAGTCTATTTTACACCTTCGGTAGTAATTCAAGCCTACAAATGACTCTTCAGTCTTCACTACATAACTTCAGTTTGCATACTTAAGAAGAAATACTTCAGTTGGGAGATAGATATCCTTTCGTTACCCTCTGTATGCCTGGTCAATGGTGCATGATGGTTTTATGTCTACTATTTCAGCTCTTGTTTACGTAATACATCAGTCCTATTGTGTCATGAAAAGCTCGTCTGACTGACTTTGTCACCGTACAACTATTTTTTAAGGAAAGTTTTACTGCTCCGGGCCTCTGCAACGAATGACCACACATGACCCACAAAGTGGTACACTATCATAATTCTGTAAGTAACGACACCAAAGCTCACAACTGTCCAGAAAGTGGAAATAAAGGATAAGCATGTGCGGAAAAAAATCACTCAGATAGCAATAGACTAAGAGCCTGTTTTTTTTATAAATACAACACATATAGCAGAACTCTATACTTTTGCTATCTGCTCATTTGGTTCTGTATTTAGGACGAGAAGTTTCATCGTTCTCAATAGGCTCATTTACATAGAATTAGGAGGCATCAGAATATACTTCAGGAGTATTGGATTTCCCTAATGTGTTTCCAACACGGGCTACGTGGCTCACAGAATGTACTTTTGTAGCTGATAGTTGTGATGGTTGTTGCTCGGAGGGACTCTATGCAGCATCATTTGAATGGCATGTATGTTTTCACCAACCATTATGGTGAACCTGTGATTTCTTGTTACCGGCAGATCTTCCATTGTGTTCATCGGACTTTAGGTGGCTTGTTGATTGATCTTGATGTACTCTTCACATAGGGAGACAATAAACCTTGTGCATATCTTGATATCCCCTTAAGACTTTTTGTCACATAAATGTGTGGATCTTGTGATGTCTTCTTTTCATGACCCATATGCATTGGAACTTAACTGGATTTTTTTGCCTTGTCCTGATAACAACTAAGAGATTGCGTCAATGTTGATGCACATTAGGCAATTGAAGAGCTTACATGGGCTATGTGAAAATCATGCATGCCCTTAAGATTTTCTAACTTTGACTAGTTAACCATAAGAAAATATTAGATCCATAAGATGAAAATGATATTATTAAAATTTTCTAAAAAATCAATGTTTTTTACTAACATATACGTACAAAATATATTATTCAAATGTAAAGTTTAAACGTGCCAAACAGAACATGCTCTGTTTACAAATAGAGGGAGTAGATTACAATCGATAGTAATGATGTATTTGTTCAAAATTGTCCTTACAGAATGTCACGTGATGCATAATTGTCCTAACATGTAACAACTGTATATGCAGGGTATTGGGCACCTATTTTATATTATTAAAGAACGAGCAACATTTACGAGCAGAGTTGGCCCCCCTTAGAGCTCTAGCAGCATCGTTGATCTCTCCCAGTCGTCCTCCATTCACCGCGATACCATCACTCCATCCACTACCACTACTTGCCTATCTAGATTTTTTTTCCATTTCCTCTTTGTTTGCATCCCTTCCTATATATTGCGTCGCCTCCTCCTATTGGCACCACCGGATGCCTGACCGGTGCCGTAATGATGTTTTGCAAAGAAGGTTGTAGGTACGCTCAATGGATGTGAAAACCATAATTTTTTAGGATACATATCAAAATTAAGGTTAAGAATTATTGGTTAAAATTGTAATGATTTTTTATGGGAGTATAGGATTTGGGATCCAATTAGGGAAACCTCCTTTTTGTGCAATGGATAACTTGAAGTATTAGTGAAACAATACGATGGAATGCTTCGTATATGGAATAGAAAGATTTGATCTGTGCAAATGCGAAATTAATGTATGGGAATAGAACACCTATATTTTTTAAGTTGTCATTAACATGAACTAGAAGTTGTAGTTATTTTTTAATTGAAAGTTGTAGATATTACGGTTGAATGCTGGTATATTATCTTATGGCACTCATGTTACTCTCTCGATTAATTATAAGTTTGAGTTTTTTTAACTATTTGAAGAAGTTCAACCTTTTGTTTCTTCTTAATTAAGCATTTAGCAAGCAACAATTTCTAGCTTTGGCGCTGCATCATCGACTATTAGAAACTAAATGGGAAACATAAGGCCACGGGAAGTACATAAACTTTTATGTTCAAATTCGTACAAAATTTATATACATGTATGGTCGAAGACGGAAAAGGCAATGGAAATTACTAATTGGACCGCTTCGATCTACAAGCATAAACTGGTCCAATCAGTGGGACGTGTTTTTCTATTTCAGGTGGCTTGATGTTTCCCAGTAGTTTAAGTCAGAGCTAGTGGTCTTGGTGACATGGAAGAGAAAAGGCTCACCCAAAACCTTTGTGCGTGCCTTTATAACAACAGTTAGTTGCATTGTACCAATGTGATCTACCGGTATGGTTGAACTACCTGGGTTGTTCAAACAAATATACTTATAGAAACTGGCAAACATGGTGAAGTTTCCTTAATACGATGTTTAATGTGTTGATATGTCCCACAAGCAAAACGACGGATGCAATTCATTTCATGTCTCGAGGGATATATATAGTGTGCTCGTTGAGCATACCGCAATTCGCAACGACCATCAACATACAAGTTGTATCGAGTAACACATACCAAAAGGGTCTAAACATAGATGAAGGGTATGAACTGCCACTATATCCCTATTATGGTGAATATAATTTGAGTTATTTATATAAAATAATCTTTTATTATGTTAATCTTCTTCTACATAATACAATAAATAGAGCACGAGCTACGGATAAGAACTTAGAACTACACTGACTTTGTGTGTAAAGCATGCCTACACTTAGTTGAGTAACTCAATGGTGCACTGCAAAATTTGAAAAGAGTGTGTGTGTGCACATGCCGAGGAGAGTTGTGCCAAGATGGTGAGTATGTTGTCCTTAGCCACCAACTTGGCATTGATGCCATTGTGGTTGAAAGCTAGCATGTTTGGTTTCCTGATATTTTGGTTTATAGTTTGTTGTTGTTTGATTGCATGCCGAAACAAGAAGAAAATGGTGTGTTCCCTTTTCCTACACAACCACCTTGAGAACAAAACACACTCATGCCTCTGCTGAGGAGTTGTGGTGTGACTCTGTTTGCTTGAACGGAACTTTGGTTTGTTCCATACTTCGTTCTTTCATCATGTTCTAGTGCTATCTCCAGATTTATGCACTCCTTTTTAGTCATAGTTGACATGTAATCTCCTTTACCAAACAGGCTTACAAAATAAGTTCAAGGCAACACTATTGATCAGGAACCGCAAAGTGAGAATCAATGATTTGCTTAAGTTTTTTTTGGGGGGGGGGCATATAAAAGAGGTTGACATGCATAATAGTCCATTGGTTAACAAATAAAAAACCCAGACATACATCTCTTCTAGAGTTAGTTCAGCTACCTTACCAGACAGACCAATTTTGTGTGTCAACGGCTTACAAAATAAGTTCAACTTGCAAACATAAATCATTTACACAAAAGTAAGTGTATTCTGATGCTAAAGTTTTGTTCTGCAAAGCATAACAAAGCTTGACCAACCAGATTTCTGATCCGCAAGCAGGCCTCCAAAAGTCGGCCTAGACAAGGCAATCACAAGCAAAAGCATTGTAGTGAGACGAAAGGTGTTGTGCGGGAAATGGCAAGAGGATCGGCCGGTGCTACAAAGTCAGGAGACAGAACATCAGATAGGGGAAGAAGGTGTTGTGTGGGAACAATAAGAGGACCTTCCATAAGGATTTTGTCAAACCAGAAATATACACTTCTTCGTTGACCCTCCAAAAAGAATATGGACCAGGCAAGCGGTGAGCCCGGTTGTCTCCTAGCTAGGTATCTCGCTATCAAACTATATAGGTGGCCTCAAACAATGACGAATTAATGGATTGATGGTTCCATGCCTACACTTTCATGGGTCGCATTAACTCATAAAAAAGCTAGTATATGTGACTCCCGAGCTATATGGAAATAAAAAGGCTTATCATAGGTAAAGGCACCCGTGAGCTCGGAGAGTGAAGCACAAACTTCAAAGAAGCAAAACACAAATAGAAAAATATACAAACACTCAATGATTACTTATTTTGTTAAGTAACCGGGGCAAGAAGTCTCATTAGTGGCTCATTAATTTAGGGTTGGGCCGGATGTATCATCATAGATCTAAGTGGTGAGATGCTTGAAAAAAGTGTTTTCAGCACACACGCGCGCGCACCGTCATGCTTATAGAACGCGGCATTATTGCGGATAGTAGTGATGCTGGTTGATTCTTCGAAGAAGTCTACCGTCAACACATGAAGGTGGTGGTGTGAGGATGCCCCCAAACCGTAGTAGGGAATTTAAAGCTTCACGAGCTTACTGGATCTCCTGTTGAGTTCATCTAGCTCAAGAGCCTAGTAGTAGCTTTTTTCTTCATGGATTTTCACATAGCCTTCAGGTAAGTGTAGGGAGATTAATAACTGGACTCCCATTGTATTTCTTATTATTATTGAGCAGATAGCACAGAAGGATCATGGTTATCCAATAATGCACCTATATTTTTCAGCGGTGAGTGAACTATACCAAAGCATTTAATCTGATCAACAATGGTGGGTCATGAATTTGGCCTCGATACACCCCTCTTAAAAGTTCTTCACATGAATATTAAAGTTACTTTAAAATAGTATTCTCATGTATTCGTGTTGTGTCCTTTTCCAAAAAGATCCAATCGCCCGGTCCTTAGATCTGCGGCAGTGGCATAATTTGTGCACACCGGGGCATCCGAACCCACCAGTGACAAGAGGTCACCATAGTTGATTTCGACACCATTCTAGAGGCAACCTCAAACATGAGCACAACAGCAGGAGGAAGCATCGACAACACTCTACACAAGCCGCCAACAGTGCCACCCTTTCATCCCTCGCCCGATCTACGACGTAGGGACACAACAACACATGAAAGATATGAGTAATTAAGGTGTGGACTAAGGTGATGAAAAATGCCGCTAGGTCTATGACATGTGGGGACCACATAAAACTCACACCGGGGGGAGGGGTTGAAAGCTCCTGGGTCATGTTTGAGCCTATTTCCAGAAAGTTGAGAAGTTGAAGATATTTAATCTACTATACCAAACGGAATCATCAAAATTTTCTCGTACGAAATAATCTCAAATCATCACTATATATCAGCGACCACAAACTGAAGCTTAGTAGGCAGATAAAAACTTCTATTTTGCGACGCATAAAGCGTGGTTGACATTTAGCCCAAGCTTATTTACGGTTACGACCTAGAGAGACTATCGATTTGAATAACACACACAGACAAAAGGGTACCTATTGGCCTGGTATTTTTGCTCTTGGTTGATTTTCCCAACCTTTAGAATGAAATGCAATGACTACGTCATCTTCTTCCTCCCCTCGCATGCGGTCGGCCCACCGTACCGCCACCCCGCCATGCCCCTTGAGACCTCCCTATGGATGTCGCGGCATCCCGTTTCAACCTCAGGGCGCTCCTCCTCTCTCCGAAGCAAATCGATTAATGTAAAAGCGACTTTAGTTGCCTATGATTCAGCAAACGCGGGGACAAAAACATGGGAAACACTATCAATGAGCTGGCTGATGACTCGCGGGTATCCGCCATCTCCGTGGACATCCAATTTGATTTTAATCATGTGGCGCATAGCGCTACGCGAGACGGACCAACAAATTGCAACATTGGGCATGTTGCAAACACAACTTTGTAACACATGCTATGTTGCAAACATACGAAGCCCGAACAAGTAGCCAACACGTATACAACTTGATCGTTTTTTTCATCGAAAAAATTATGCAACATCATCCTTGTTGCAAAATCCTTCTGCAACATCATCTATGTTGCAAAAGGGTGAAAGACGAAAAAAGAAGTTTCTGTAACATAACTTATGTTGCAAAAAAATCAAACGTAGGAATAACATTTAAGAAAGTAACCCTTCACGCTAAAAACGCTTCGGATGGTTTTTCGACGAAGCCGATGTTTCAGAGTGAACATCACAACAATCAACTTGTGTAATTCTCGACGTACAAGTTGGGAAGATCCAATGGCTATTTTCGCGTCAATCGAATGGCCCCAGAAGCGGCCGATGTTTTTGTTGTATCCGCATGCGGACACGTAGCCTCGCCCCAAAAACATCGGCCATCGTACTGGACAAAAGGTGCTGTGTGGGAATAGAAAGAGGACCCAGCGGTCAGGATTTGTCGACCGATAAGTACAAAAGTCCTCGGACGACCAACACGTAGACGCTCGTAAGAGAAAATGGACCTGGCTATGCTGATCACCGGCGAGCCCGGCCGGCCGGGGAGGGTCGTGGGAATGGGGGGTCATGCATGCATGCCTACCTACCCTGCCCGCGGCGGCTGCCTGGTAGCTTGTCCGACGTGTTCCGGGGCAGCGATTCAGAGCACTGGTTTCTGGTCCAACCTTCACAACTCATCGCCGTCCGGCCCGGCCGGTCCACATCCATGTTCATTCTCGAATTGATTAGTTTGGCCACTGCCGTCGAGCCTGCCTAGCCCTGCCGCTTCGTCGTGCGATGCAGACAGTGGCATACATGCTACTCCTAGAATGGTACTCCATGGATCCATCCTAGACGAAGGCACGCTACGCGCGAAGTGGTACTACTAGCAATTCCTATCAGCAGTGACCTTCATAAAAGCAGTTCTTGTGCAAACTGCACCAGTGCGGCAGGCACTGCACTGCATTCTCGTGATGGCTGACGGGAGAAAGATCGATCGGCCAGCAGCAGCAGCAGCTTAAAGGCGACGTTGCAGGCTACGGCCGGGTGGTACATGCAGACGCAGGCACTCACGCAGACCGGCCGGCAGGCGTCCACCGGGGACCGGCGGCACGGCAGCCTCGATCTATCAGCGACGAGACGCATCGGGGCGTAAATGCCCTGGCTGCATGTCCCCGGCCGTAGGTACATGCAGAGAGCACGCAGGCAGGCGGTTATCTCTGTCTCGTTCCAACGGCAGGTAATTGAAGGCGACGTCGCAGGGGCTACGGGTAGTGGTGCATGCAGATAGTCACGCCGGCCGGCGTCGAGCGGGGACACGCACTGACCGGCGGTTAACGGCAGCCAACTGCCTGGCCTGGCTGCATGCATGCATGCATCGGGTGCCCCTGCACCACTGCACGGCATGCGTGCCTGCCTGCGTAAATGAAAGATGGTGAATGCATGCGCATGCACCGCAGAGAGGTGCCCAGAGAAGATCGAGGAGCAAAATGCTCGATCAGACTGATCGAGTGGTTCTTTTTCTGTACGTTGCAACGTTCTATTTTCGTTATGTTGGAGCACGAGACAGAGCGCGCGTACTGGCCGGCGCGAGGTGAAGAGACGGCCGGGGGTCCTTGTCGTCTGCGACAGCATGCTTCCAAGCCACCAGAGTGAACTAGACAGGAAGTGCGGCTTGCCGCACCCCACCCGCACCCGCCATAGCCAGCATCCGGGTAAGGCATGATTTATATTTCATAAGTTAAGAAAAACAAAAATGTCCAGAGTACCAAAGTCTATTACATATCAATAGTGCGTTTTCATAGGAAATGCAACATGGTATATCAAAAGGAGGTTCAATAATTATACCAACAAACGTCACAACTAATTATTACTCTACCATCCAGATGATGAGTCACAGGAATAGGAAGTGTATGAACAATATAGCATAGCTTATATGTGCACAGTAAGTCACGCATGAAGCGAGTTTACATAACCGATACAACTCATTCAATCAGGACTATTGATTATGGAAGCACAGAAGTCGAGTTTGTAAAGTGCCCAATTCACCTGCAAAGAGGGGCAATCTCGGGCAAGCCCACATAGACCATTCCACTACATGGTAGAGATCAGGTGCACAATGTAAGAATGCCTGATGGTGTCGGGGCTCGCCTCTATAACCCAACATACTTGACCTCCCTCCAACAGCCTCTTGAGTTCACCAATCTACAACAAAACCAGCCCCATAAGAGCACATAATCACACCAAATGGCAAGGTAAGTATTCCCTGGCAAGTAGTGGACCAGAAAACTCTGACTGGAGCTACATGATATTAGATGCAACTTTTCATCTCAACCATATGCGAATACTGATGGAAGATGCAATACTTATTAGGCACATGTAGAATGAGGTATCAAAAGAGCAAGTGGTACAGAAAAGAAGTGAACCAACATGATAAAAGAGGGCAAAGTGTTATGGCAGACCTTTTATTTTCAAAGAGTTGATGAGCTGGAGACCATATAATTTTGAAGGTCTAACCAACCGTGCATACCATGGTTTCGTGCTTGGAACTCTCTAAGCATTATAAGTGCGGTCAATATAAAATTGTAGAGCACTTGCAACCAAGAAAAACATGTAAACATGACCCAAACAATATAAAAGTAAATCCGACCTCACCAATTGAATCTCAAACCCTGGTAACATTCTTAAAACAATAAATCGTTTACAATATATTGCAATTTGAACCACTAATTGTTTCGAACATTAGGCAATTTCTTAGAGCACTCCCATATCAATTTGAATCACTAATTTATGTTGTGTGATGGGAAACACTGATTTAGAAGATATAACAATGTTTGATTTGAAATCATATATGCTAAGGCATCACATCAACACAAGTAAGGCCTGGGCAGTTTCTACTTGGTTCCTCTGCTTAAAACTCTCACACAATAAACAACACAATGTTTGTTAGCAGCTAAAGGCTCTCCCGGAAAGAAGGAAAAAAAACATTGCTACATGATCTTACATTCATAGGCATCATATGCAGAGTATCTTATAAGTTGTACAAAACAAACAACAACACACTACAGTAGATACGCATGCGCAATGAGACCCCAAGCTATAGGACCGGTAGCTTGGTTTAAGTTACTTTGAGGAAAAAGACATCCGGTTCTTCGCCTCAAAATGATTTGCCTGTATGAATATCAGAATATGGTTCTGAAACCATGGTACTTAACTGGTTAGTACGTTTTATCATCATATTAATTCAATTGCTCTGAGAATGCAAAAGGGTAACCAATAACTGGAAGAACCATATATTCGGCTTCCGCCATGTCAATGTTTAATTGATTGGGCCATATACAAGCCTTTTACCACGGGTTGTTCCTTTATTTTGCTTCAGGGTAGACAGGAATGCCATAAACGTGTGCTTAGCACTGTTTGCTAAGGAAGGGAAACAGAGGCTAGGCGTGGTATTTATCAGCGATTCCGGTATCTAAACCAGAAATCCATAATATCTGTAAGACCAAATCAACTAAACCGCATGTCCGCATGTGTATTATTTAACCATGCGGAAGTTTCTTTTAAAAATGCACTTTCAACAAAATGATTAATGGACCATCACACGTACTGATCGTTATCAGAATCAGAAATTCCGACAGACTTCGCCAAGGTGCAGCTAGGAGGATCAGAAAGTCCAACAGAAAGATCACCCGGATATAAAATCGAAAGGTCTTGGACAGCAGCAATAGTTCAATCATAAACTGAGCTATTTATGATTGAAACTGCAATCTAACTATTCTGATATGATGGCAGTCAAAACTAAATTACTATTAGTCAATCATGAACTATATGCACTACATAGATACCCTGAGAATGTACATACAGGTGCGACAGATTGGTAATATAATAAGGTGAGGAAGAAACATGCTACCAAGTCCGTGGCAGCCTGCAGTGTAACATGATCACCTCACTGTCCATCTCTAGTTGGTTCAGTAATAAGCATAAAAATGTACGAACAGTTCATCCTTCCACTCTAATTGATAAATATTTACTGGTAAATAAATAGTGAAAAGGAGCAGGCACCGACTTTGGCATCTTCTTAAGATATTCTCTGTAATCCATAGGGACATATCCAGTATATACCTCATGATGAGCCAATGAGATTCAAGCTGTGAATGAAAATACACTAATGTGAGAACAAAGGATCTGACAAGGATTTTTTTTTATCTTCTCCGGTAACAACAGAAAAAAGATACACCCAATTCTCATAGACGTATATATCTAGCAATTAAAATCATTCTTACGGTTACTGTGAGAAGGACCCTGATAAAAGTAGCCACTTTGATAATACTAACATGCTTCACCAGCTGTTGCCGTACAAATATACGGTGTTCAGGAGTTCGGTAAAATTGAACAGACGACGCCCAAAACTGTTTAAAATGGAGATTTGGAAAGAGGTAAGTACTTGCAGAGTAAGTTTTGTACTGAATACCAAACATGCTATTCTCAAAATGTAAACAGAAAATCAAATCCCATAAATAAACCTGACAATTGCCGTCTCCGTTGAATTTTGAGCTCAACCAAGCCGTACAGCACCAACCTAAGTAAGGGATCTATATTGGAATAAAATGACAAACAATCAGAAAAACCTAACACATAGCACAGAAAATTGTGTGCAGATTTATGGGACAAATAATATTTACTGATGCTTAAAACAACTATATATTCACTCAAATGATATTCAGTACAGTATCATCAAAAAGGTATTAGTAACAGGTTCATAAGACTAATGCCGGAAGACATGCAAGTGAATGAGTTTCTTGATCATCGATGGGCGGGACCGACAAATGTGGCTGGTTCAAGTAGGAGGGAGCTTACACCGGCATTCTCAAGAGGCGTGAAGCAGCTGCTAGGTGCGCCCAAGCACTGGAAAGGCAAGGAATCATCAACCATGGTTTCCCTTGTGCCACAAATGAAACAAAAAAATCCATAAATACTTCTGTTGCAAAGAGACTGTATCTACATTAGTATATGTGCAGATGACTATTTCCTTATATCGCATCATATCAACTCAATCCAATAATTTCAAATCCAAATGATGTGAGGCACACCATTGTTTACGACAGAAGTTTAAATCATTCCCTTACTTTGAAAGAATTTAGTTATCATTAAAAACACTTCTCAAAAATCTGAAGCTCGCCCTCATCTATTGTATTATCTATCCCTCGTATCCACTTGTATATTATTTATCCCAGCACATGTTACATCAATGAATATCAGTCATCGAGATAAATTCAGTACCAATAAAGTTCAAATAGACAAATCCAGCACCTAAATAATAGATATAAGTTCAGATTGTTTAATGAACCTTTACATTGCACTTTTTATCCCTAGGTAAAATGAAACATCTGTATGAAGTAGACTCTCTTCATCGGATATAAGCAAGTGACACAAGAATCTGACCTTGCAGATACTTGCTATGGTCAAGTGGATCTGAAGATTACACAGTTTGTCATCACCTCATATAGTCTTGATCCAACTGCTGGTGTACCTCGTCACCTTCGAGCCAGTACCCACCAGGTGGCGACCTGCAAGCCAATACATGGAAAAAGCAAAGGTCAGAGAAGGGGGGGGGGGTCAACCTAATGAAGTGGAGACGGAGGCCTAAGTTGGAGGCGGCAGAGCACTGGCCATGGCCACCGCATGATGTAGAAGGCCAGCGTCGATCTTGCAGAACAGACAACATGTGCTGCACAGTGGATCTGAAGCTGCCATGAGCCGCTCACTGACGAGGGAAAGAGGGCCGAGCAGATGCAGGAGCTGCAGCCTCCGCTTCTCCAGGCGATGGGGACGCACGAGCTCAATGGGGGAGCAGCGACGCGGAGTAGCTGCGGTGGCGAGCCGTGCTCCTCCCGGTGAGCACCGAGATGGCGAGGAGGAGGAGGCGATGCGACGACGCGAGGGCGAGCGGAAGCGACGACCCGAGGGCGAGCAGAGGTGGCGACGCGGCAGGAAGCGGAGGCGGCGGCGCGGCAGGGAGCGGAGGCGGCGGCGCGACAGGGAGTGGAGGCTGGTGGTTAGGGTTAGGGTTTGGAGAGGAGATCGAGAGAGGCAGAGCCGAGCTGAGAAGCGCGTGCGCTGGAGGAGGCAGCGTTCTCTCCACAGGAGTGGCTGCCTTTTATACACTTGTACGGGAAACGACATAAATGCCCTCGGTGGCCACCCAATTTTACAGGCGGTGGCGTGAATGTTGCTACACTATTTGTTACTGTTCATTGTAGCAGTAACCGGATTCGATCCAATGGCCCAATTCATCCGAAGGAGAGATTGTACGGTCCAAAACGCATCAAAAATCCGATCCGACGGCCGACAGTCGCTGAGCTCTGAGAGAGCTCATGTTCTCCCTAGATACTTAAATCAGGATTGCAAAAAACCACCACATTTTAAGTTATGTTCTGAAATTGCCACCACATTTCTTGGCCGCACCAAAAATCTACCGTTTTTCTTGCTAAAATTCTCAATAAACACTAATGACCGGTTTGAAGTGATTAATCTGATTTCTGACATGTCGGGCCCGCTGTAAGTGCTGACGTGGCACAAAATTGTCAAGATCTTTTGTTGACCTGTTAAGTTAGACGGAGGGCCCATCTGTCAGCACCTTTATCTCTTCCAAACCTTCTTCTCTTTGGAGGCTTTCCATCAAACAACTTGGGTGCATCCAACACTGCCGGCGCCCTCAAGCTCGCGCCGCTGCATGGCCGGCCAGCTACTGCCGCACCGAGGGTGCTGTCCCCGAGCCGCATGGCCGCTGCCTCCATGTAGGTCGTCTCGCACCGCCTGGCGAGCCATTCCGAAGCTGCACGGCCGCCGCCTCCGTGCAAGTTGTCCCGAGCAGCTGCGCGTGAAGCTGCCGCCCAACGGCAGGCAGGGCCGCTGCCGACAGCTTGCGCGCGACGACAACTGGTCGTCCTTGTCCGGGAGCTCGCGTGCGCTGCTCTGGCAGCCTGTCCGGCGCCGTCCCATGCATCGAGCTGCTCCGAACGACGGCATAGGGGTAGGAAGTGGCATGGCCTAGTGAGCAGCCGACCGCCTCGCCGCGCACCAGAGGAGGGCGACAGAGCTCGTTGGGACAGGGAGGGGAGGGGCCGCGTCACGGGAGCCACCGAATCCAGCGTGGGGTGGTGTAGGGCGGGATGCGCGGCGGCGGATCTTGCCGGCGCTGGGAGGGAGAAGAGATGGGGGAAGGTGGATGGCTTGATAGGAGAGCAAGTAGGTGGGGCGGCGCTGGAAAAGGAGGTAGTGGGGCGGCGCCGTCCATGAAGTAGAGGATGCGGGGAGCCGCCGGCCATGCGCGAGAGGTGGGGCATGGTCGCGGGGCATTTTCTTCGTAGTCAACGCAAACAGTGTTAACATGTGTGCCAGGTGGACCTGACCTGCGGGCCCAACATGTCAGAAATCAGATTAATCACATCAAACCGGTCATTAGTGTTTATTGAGAATTTTAGCAAGAAAAACGGTAGATTTTTGGGGCGGCCAAAAAATGTGGTGGCAATTCCGCAACTTAACTTCAAATGTGGTGGTTTTTTGCAATTCACTCAAGCTACTACCACAGGAGATCTGTTTTATTCCCATGTCCGCGTGTTCGCGTGCCAATCAGATTGGTGTACCACCTGGTTTCACTGAGCCACCGTGACATGCGAAATTTTCAGAGCTGACAAAATACTAGTAGAACTGTATGGGATTAGTTTCAGATTGGTGTACCACCTGGTTTCACTGAGCCACCGTGACATGCGAAATTTTCAGAGCTGACAAAATACTAGTAGAACTGTATGGGATTAGTTAGTTTATGGGCGTGACAGTCAAGTGATATAGTATGTAGGAAGAAAAAAACTGAAAATATTTTTTTCACGAGTCTCCATGCAAAATCAAAGAAAGATAGCATAGACTGAGACATAACGAAGTCTCAGTCGACTGAGACTTAGCAAAATTGTTAGTTTATTATACCCCTCGCAAAAAAAAGTTAGTTTATACCGAATGCGTACACGTAAACTCCTTCAACTAAACTATACATATCCATCAATCCATGTGTCTTGTTTTAGAAGGGATACTAATGTGCATATCCACCTAGTTTTTTTAGGCACATCCACATGATTCGGTGCGTTCTTATCCGGAGATATCTACGACCTTGGACATCGATCGATCGGTGGAAGTTGGTCAGGAAATGATCCATCCATCCATCCACACCCGATTAGATGACGGCGAGTTCGAGACGAAGAAATTAAATCGGATACTACATACGTATGATTGGATCATGGATTACGTACGTATACGCGATCTGGCTACACCGATATACACAGATAGTGGCTACATCGCGGTCGACGTCACCCAACCTTTGGACCTGGCCCGATCGACCACCCCAAGAAATACCCCGAGCGCGAGCCCGGCCGCTTGGCTTGCCCGGCGCGCAACGGTCGATCGAGCCCGCACACGCACGCTCCCGCGGGTCGCGACCGACACCGGCCGATCTGACCGAGTGCATGCGCCCACGACGCCCGCCCGCCCGTCTTCCTTCCGGCGCGCCTTCCCCTTAATTCCCCTTGGATCCTCGAGACGAGAGTCAAACCAAATCCACAAGCCCAAACGCACGTCGCCGAAAGCAGGGCCCCTCCGCCTCGCCGCCATGACGCCGCGCGACGGCGCCGTGGACCTGTGGGCGATGGCCGCCGAGCTGGAGCGGCAGTTCGCCGGCTACAAGCAGCGCCTGGCCTCCTCCGGGAGGATCAGCAGCCTCGTCGCCGACGACGACGCCCACGTCCTCGTCCTCGCCGCCGCCCCCGACGACGACCGCGTCGAGGAGGAGGAGGAGGAGTACGCGGCGGTCGGAGGCGTGCGGGGGAGGATGTACGAGGCGTACACGCGGCGGCGGGACGAGCGGCTGCGGTCCGTGTGGCGCGCGCGCATGGAGCGCAAGGAGGCCGAGGTCATGGCGCTCTGGGCGCAGCTGGACGCCCGCGGCGGCGGCGGCCCGGCCGCCGCGGAGGACGTCGACGGCGCGGCCGGAGAGGTAGGTAATTCCGTTACCGCTCGTTCCGCCGATGACTTTCTGTGCGGTCGCTGTCACGACACGTACGTGCGTGCCTTGCCGTCCGTGGTTTCCTATCTTGGTCGACCCCTTCAAAGTTGAAACACACGTCGTTTTTAGCGCATTTTCACGTCGTTCTTGGGACCGAACAGCTCGGCGTTGGGGCTCTGCGTACTCCTCTTCACACGCCATTTCCCCCCATTCAATTCATACGGCATTTCTATCTGAATTAAGTGGTGAAAGTGATGCACGCTATCTCCCGCGCCCATGCATGCAGCCTAGCTATTTTGTTTGCTTGTGTTTTATGCATGGCGTTGATTAGACGGTGGTTGATCCGTCGGTCTGGTTGCGCTTAACTTGATGTTGCACCGCCGTACGGCTGCACCGGCGGCAGACGTGACGTGACGCCTTCCGGTTTTCTCATGCCGTGGGCTGTTAACCCCTGGCCAGGCGACAACACACACGCACGCACCGACGTCGGCGCAATTCTGGTAGCTATACAAAACAAGAGTAAAATCATGCCGTGTGCTGTTTACTCCTGGCCAGGTGCACAATTTAGCCCGGAGCAACAAAGATCTTGTACTACACAATAATTCTGGTAGCTATATAAAAGAAGGAAAACAAGAGTGAAATCATCGAAAAAAATAGATGCGGATTTCGTGTGAAGTCACGCTTTCGGCCTGACCACGATCAGCATGTTGGCGGCCTGCAGTGCCCTTCCGTACGTGTCCACGGTGAATTGAAGGCGTTCACCCCGTCCGCATGCCACATGCACATAGTAGGAGTGGAGGGGCATGTAGAAGAATAGTCGCCAAAAGGAGGAGTCCCGCTTTGGCTTCGTGTCGGCTGCCGAAAGCTTGCAGCCTTCGTGCTTGCCATGTACTGTCGGTCAACCCTTAGCCTGTCGCAGATACTGTCGGCGTCACAATCAAACTAGGCTCCACCTCGTGACATATCACACGTGTTGACTTTCAAAACGATCATATAAGTATAAGACCACCCACAGTAGGAATAACATAGATGGTAACATCACACTTATCTAGCCAAAATAGATGATGTGGCATGTAATTAATGAAGAAAGAGGGCATGTGGTAACATAGCTAGTTACTTTAACATCACACATATCAAGGAAAGACGAGTCTACAACCTAATAAATGAAATGATGCATGAGACAACACATATGTTACTATCCACTGTGGAGCCTAATAACATATGGATGTTACTACTCTAAGTTACTCTCCACTGTGACTAGTCTAAGAGTATGCTGTTGTGAAAATGCTTTTAATAATAAATGTCATAGTTTTCTATTACTCCGTCGCTTGGGCGTGCTACGGCATCTCCAACGGCAATCACTAAACAGACCTCCTCAAATGCCAGACGACCAGCTGGGCGAAGGCCCTCCAACGGTATCCTTTATAATTGGATTGTAGGGTGGGTCAGACGAGGCGAGAGGACAAAAAGATGAGTGGGAGGTGTGCTTCAACTGATAGTGGGCCGGGCGGACCGTCTGGACTCCCCTAGAGCTCCCCTCCCCCCGCCCCCGCCCATGTTTTGGAGCTGGTTTGGAGGATTTCAGACCGCGGACAAATGAGGTGTAGCCTTGGAGGCCTAAAAATGTCTAGACGGTTCAGTTCGGACATATAGGAAAAAATTGATGGACCGGGTTAGAGTAGCACCTAGTACATGACGGAGGTTCGGTCGACGCTAGTGAGCAATATAAGGCAGATGCGATTGCTGGAGGAAGAAGAAGGATGTAAAGATCCGACGGTGGAGAGCTATTTGGTTGATACCAAAAGATTACAGGCATCTACTCCCTCTGGGTCATCTATTTTGGAATGGGGGAGTAATAAATATCCGCATTTGCTAATGCCAAGGTGCAGCGAGCCCAAGTGTTGAACGGGCAGGAGACGGGGCCGGCGAGAGGAAAGTAGAAGCTTGATTGTTGTGGATGTGAGGGCGAGGGAGGGGCTTGTTAGAGCCGGGTAAAGGTCAAGTAAAGGGGATGCTCATGGAGGGGTTGGGTGGACCGTGTGAAGAGGAGACGACTTGGGGAGGACAACGTGGCAATGTGGCGTGGGAGCACCGTCGGTTGCGAGTGGCGGGTCCACTGACATTTGAGGGAGGTTCTTTGAGAAAGAAGACGGTTCGACGTGGATGAAGCCTTCTTAGTCTCTCGATTCACATTCATGAATTCACACAAATTCAACTGAGTGCACGATTTTGCTCATGCTATGCATAATAGTCACTCTCATAAATAGTTGGTCCCTTTTCTGCTTACCAGTAACTAGGAGTATTAAGCTTAGTTTGACATTAATATTTTAAAAACCATGGTAATAAAAAGCCTCAGTATTCTAATGTCTGGCTAATGAATACTTCAATTTCAGAAAACACATTTTTCTCATTTTGGTTAGAAGAAAAAGTTGGAGACGAAGACCTCTTTTAAAAATATACTGTGAAAGTACTACAATATTGAAGATGCTATAATTTACGCCCTCCGTCTCATAATATAAGAGCGTTTAAATATTTACTTGTTACTAATAAAAAAATCAAAAAGGGAAGTGAGCCTAGCTCACTTGGCTAGTGGAGTGGATGTACAACCCAGCCACCCAGGTTCAAGTCCTCACGGGCGTGAATTTGGGTTCTTATTATTTAAAAAAAACTCGCTGTGGGGGGTTTCCCCTACTGCTTTCCTTTCAAAAATAAAAAATCAAAAAGTGTAGCCTACATTCTTCATTAGATCCCTTCTTTTACTCCGATAGTATTGCGGATCACAATCGAAACGCTCTTATATTATGAGACAAAGGGAGTACAAAACTATGCCAAACAGATCAAAGTTTTTAAAAATTTCATTTCTAAAAATATCAAGGTATTTAAAGAAACTCCAAAGATACTTTGCTGACAAATGGAGCCTTTATTTTCGTAAAAAATGCATAATAAAGACGTGTTCTCACTTGTACCCAAAGGTGCATCACCATCTCTCTCTCCCAAAAAAAAGGTGCATCACCATTTGCACCGAGCGTATTGTACAGATTTAATAACTTTAGGCTCCATGGTGCAGCAGGAAGCCGAGGACGGCGGCGAGAGAAGAAGGAGCTCCGACGTGGCTGCTCCGGGCATGGTCTCCGGCAAGAAGCACCCGCGCACCAGGAGGAGCTTCTCGTCGGCCAACTTGGTCAAAAGCACCCGCCCGGACGTCGGGATACGGCGCGCGGTCTCGCAGGAACCACCCGAGCCACCGGCAGGCACCGACGACGGCGCCGGAAGGAAGCACGGACACCGAGCCCGACCAGTGACCGGCGCCGCGCCCAAGCGCAAGGCCTTGTCGGGGAGCAAGGGCGCCTCGGCGAAGGGGCACGGCTCAGTCAGGCAGTCTGGCCCGAAGCCGAAGCCGCCGCGCAGCTTCCCCCGGCCGTCCAGCTCCGGCGGCATGGAGGGTGTCAGGGAGGCAGCGCTGCCGCAGAACGGGAACGTGGCTTCTTCCCCAAGACCGTTCTTGGCGAGTGACAATGGCACTGGCACCCAGAACGCGCGAGCCGCCTCGCCGGCATCAGATGGCGGCGAGGTAGTGGACAGTGCAGCTCCAGCAGTAGATGGCGACGAGCCGGAAGCGAAGAATGGGGAGATCACCGGCGACCCGGAGAGACGCGATGCCGAGGAGATCGTGGTGCGGTCGCCGGAGGCGAAGCTCGGGAACGGAGAGATCACCAGCGACTCGGAGACCGAGCCGAGCTACGTCTTCATCAAGAAGAAGGCCGTCGTCGAGGAGGAGGAAGCCGCGAGGCTCTCTGACGCATTGGCTGGACCAAGATCTGAAGAACCACATATCCAGGTCAGGAATGGCACAGACGATGCAGACGAGGCTCCTACGGCGGCGAATGCCGAAGAAGCGCCGGGGAGGGGAAGCTCCGACTCGGTGTCCTCCATGTCAGGCCGGGTCTCCGCTCCCAGCAGCCCGCCCTCCTGCAGCTCCCGTGCTAAGTCCATCGAGAGGCTGCTCGTGGAGGACGCTGCGCTGCTGCGGAAAAGGCGAGAGGACCAGAGCGCCACCGGAGGGAGGAGCGTCCCGGCGGTATCGACGCCGGGCAGCGCGGGGAGAAGGGCCTACGGCGCGGCGCCGACGACGTCTCCGAGAGGGACGGCGATGGGGTTCAAGAAGAGGTTCCTGAGCTTCGGGAAGAAGAACAGAGGCAGCAGGGAGGGCGCTACCACCGTCATCGTCGACTGCACCTCTCCGGCGATCGACGACGACGATGGCGCGAGCGAGCGGTGGCGGACGGCCGCCGACTCGATCAGGCCCAGGGTGCTGGGCTCCTCCTCGGACGCTGCCTCCGACGACACGGATCAGTATGCCGCCTCGCCACAGGGTAATGAAATGGAACATTTTTGTCACACTTTCCTCTCGTCATTCATTTGCACTGACAGACAGATTCATATATAGCTCATTTTGTACCGATGAAACGGAGAAAGTTTCTGCAGTTTTGCCATGGCAGATTCAAACTTCATTTATACTGATGAAATTAGAATATGAATTGCTAATTTGAATGTGATTTTCTTACTGACTGCTAACGAGTTCTGAATGTTTCTGCAGCATGCTCTCTGCAAATCCTCGTGGCTGCTGCTTCTCCTGCAAAGTCTGAGCTAAGTGAGATAGTTCCATCGGAGAAGTCACCAAAAGGTAACTAGGAGTACAACACACTTATGCTGATGATAGTATGATCTGGATTAATTACCATGATTCTTATGTCTGTTCCGGATCGTACCTCGTTCCTGAATTGCTGATGCTGTCTGATTTTGTTGCTGCAGCTCACCGTTCGTTCTTCTCGCTCCGGTCCTTCAACTGTGGCAGGAGCTAGCTGGATTGACTGGGTTTACCGTATAGCCGCCACTGTAAATCTTAGGATATTAATGGAGTTGGAAAGAAATTTATAGCTGGGTTTGCTCCCTGAAATCTTCTGAACTTTGTGCTTCAGGAGTTGATTGGTTTTAAGAGCATGTGAAATATGTTACTGTTCGTTGATGCAGGGCATCAGTCTGTGCAGTGGTAAACACATTATTTTAACCTGCTGGAACAGTCTATGTAGATCACTCGTTTCTTTTTTTTTTACCACTATGCTGAATTGCTGATGTTGTTTGATTCTGTTGCTGCAGCTCATCGTTCATTTCTTCTCGCTTCGGTAGTTCAACTGTGGCAAGAGCTCCAGCTGAACTGACGAGTTTATCATATAGCGCCATTGTAAATTTTAGGAAATTATTTTGAATGATTTGAAGACTGCTTACCACGTCTGCCACGCGGTAAATTTTACGAAATCAAATCAGAAAGAAATGGCTCGGTTTGTTGCATGAAACCTTTTGAACCAGAATCAGCCCTTGGGCGGCAGGGCCAGAAGGGCGGCAACGCAAGATGGTAAGACCCCGTGCACCTTGATTATAACTTCGCAGTGACAACCTTGATTGAATTTGTTGACACACAACAACCAGTGCTGAAAGACCACTCTTTCGTCTAAGGATGCCTAACTACCACACCGATCATTCGTCGAACTTGATGAGCAAACTGCCATGAAAACTTAGTTGTATTTGCAAATTGCGTAGGAAAACAAACTCGCATGATATATAACTGTGAATAGCGCTACTAATGTTTCTATTTCTGATCATCATATTTGCCATGATATATAGTTGTGCAGAAATGATACACAAGCTTTGAATATTCGCGAAAAATTAGGTTGTGCAGAATTTCTTCTAGAAAGGAATATATTATAATCATCTTTGAAGCCCCTCGCGAGATGACCGTGGATAATGATACTCAATTTGACACAACATCGTTTGGGGAATTCTACGACTCCATTGGGACGGAAGTGCTCCTGGCCTCTGTTGCCGACCATAGTGCAATGGCTTTGTCGAGCAAGCAGATGGGCTATCCTCCAAGGCATCTAACGTCGTGTGAGCAACCCCAAGCACAAGGGATGTTGGGCCGAGGAGATGCTCAATGTCCTTTGGGGAATGGGCACTACCACATGATGCTCGACTAGACAAACGTTGTTAAACCTGGTGTTCGGAGTTGACCCCCACCCCCCAATGGCTTTGTCGTGCAAGCAGAGATGGGCTATCCTACAAGGCCTTCGACGTTGTACGAGCAGTGCCAAGTGTTGACGTATAATGTGCTGTCTAGTCTCTTCCATCAGATCGGTCTTTTGGTTGCATTGGCTAGAGCATGCACTTCTACACCAAGCACACTACCACAAGATGCTCCACTAGACGAACGTTGTTCATCTGGTGGAGTTGACACCCCCTACCCCCGCCCGATGAAAATCTTTTTTTTTTAGAAACATCATCATGAGCTTTTATTATTCACCCCACAGTTGGGATTTTATCAGAGATTACATGCAAGATGCACTCGGGGGGTTCAGACAACCACAAATTACAAAGTTAAGAGCTAACACCTTCTCTAGCTAATAAGTGGGCTCCTCGATTCCCAGATCTAGGAATCCACGAAACCTTAAATCCTTTGAGTGTCCTTCCCAGCAGCTTGATCTCCTCAATGATCGGGCCTGCTGCACTCAGGTTCTTAGTTTGTTCGTTAAGCATTAGTGCAACAGATCGACAATCCACTTCCAGATGCACTTTAGAGGCTCCCCCTTGTACAGCAAACTGCACAGCCTTTTGACTAGCCAGGATCTCAGCGACTTCAGGGTCTGAAACATGAGGGAAAACATAACAGGCTCCTCCCCTAAAAGCACCACCATGGTCCCTAAGTACCACCCCTACGCCGCCACGGTCCTGCAGTTTAGCAACTGATCCGTCTGAGTTTGCTTTGAGCCAGCCTTGCTCCGGTGGGCTCCATCTCACGGCCAGTGCCGGAGAAGGGCGCTTCGGTTGCCTTGTATGAATACTAGCCCATTCTGTCACGTGTTGGTGTACTGATTCAGCTACCAATCTCGGATCAGCAATTCTTTTGCCATCTCTTGCTTCCTTCCGTGCATGCCATAGACCATACATCGCCTGGACCATGAACGCTCTTTATGTGTGAAAAAACTCCATGAACCTACCCCGTGCACAGTGCACTTACAAGAGGAATGATGAGCTCAGCCAAAACGAGCTCGATCTCATCAAGTGTTGTGATAGAAAATGCATCGAGGGAGATTGGTATGAGACCCACATGAGTTGCCATGGTGGTAACAGATACGTCTGCAACGTATTTATAATTTATGAAGTATTTATGCCATCTTTACAACAATTTTATATGGCTTTGGCATGATTTTATTAGAACTAACCCGGACTGACGCTGTTTTCAGCACAACTACCGTGGTGTCATTTTTTTGCAGAATTTTTTTTCTCGAAATGGGCTGAAAATTTACGGTGATTTTTTATGGACCAAAAGAGACCACAAAAGCACCGGGGCTAGGCCAGGAAGTGAATGAGGAGGCCACAAGCCTGGGGGGCGCGCCCACCCCCCTAGGGCGTGCCTCCCGAGCTTGTGGGCCCCTTGGGCATCCCCCTGACTTGTTTCCAACGCCAAAAATTCTTATAAATATGGAAAACCCGAAAAGAATCCTAGATCGAAAGTTCCGCCGCCGCAAGCCTCTGTAGCCACGAAAACCAATCGGGAGCCTGTTCCGGCCGGAGGGGGAAACCATCACCGGAAGCCATTTTCATCATCCCGGCGGTCTCCATGACGAGGAGGAGTAGTTCACCTTCGGGACTGAGGGAATGTACCGGTAGCAATGTGTTATCTCTCTCTCTCTCTCTCTCTCTCTCTCTCTCTCTCTCGTTCGTGTTCTTGATTTGGCACGATTTTGATGTACCGCGAGCTTTGTTACTATAGTTGGATCATATGGTGTTTCTCCCCCTCTATATTCTTGTGATGAATTGAGTTTTACTTTTGAGGTTTCACTATTATCGGATTGAATACATATGGATTTGAGAACACTTGATGTATGTCTTGCGTGGGATACCCGTGGTGACAATGGGGTGTTCTATTGATTCACTTGATCCATGTTTTGGCACTCAACTCACGGATTCCCGAGCTGACACTGGAATAATCTATGCATAGGGGTTGATGCACGTTTTCATCCTTGTTTCTCCGGTAGAAATCTTTGGACACTCTTTGAGGTTCTTTGTGTTGGATTGAATATTATGAATCTGAAATTGTTTGATGCATATCGTATAATTGACCCACGGATACTTGTGGTGACATTGGAGTATCTAGGTGACATTAGGGTTGATTGATGTGTATCATATGATGTTATTTTAGTACGAACTCTAGGGCTGTTTGTGACACTTATAGGAATAGCTCAAAAGATTGATCAGAAAGAATAACTTTGAGGTAGTTTCGTACCCTACAAGCAATTTCATCTTATGTTCTACGCGATAGGAACTTTCGAGTGACTCTTTGTCGCATGTTGAGGGATTGCTATATGATTTAATTATATTATCATTATTGAGAAAATTTGCACTGGTGAAAGTATGAACCATAGGCCTTGTTTTTAAGCATTGCAATACCGTTTTTGCTCACTTTTGTCACTAGTTACCTTGCTGTTTTTATATTTTCAGTTTACAAACACCTATATCTACCATCCATATTACACTTGTATCACCATCTCTTCGCCGAACTAGTGCACCTATACAATTTACCATTGTATTGGGTGTGTTGAGGATACAAGAGACTCTTTGTTATTTCGTTGCATGGTTGTTTAAGAGAGACCATCTTCATCTTACGCCTCCCGGATTGATAAACCTTAGGTCATCCACTTGAGGGAAAATTGCTACTGTCCTACAAAACTCTGCGCTTGGAGGCCCAACACGAGTCTACAAGAAAAAGGTTGCGTAGTAGACATCAGTAACCCAACCTATGTGATCGGAGATTCCGTGAAGTAGGACCTAGGAAAACAAGCAAGTGGTTAACCGATGAGTAATTTTACTAACCCACTCCATTGGAGATACAATACTCTCGAAAATTGTATGACAGGTTGACTTTTGTCTTAATGTGTTCCACAGCTTGTATAAGCAAGACGCTATCCTACAGAGCAATCTTTGAAGGAATACACATATATGAACCCGACTGTTGGTCATAGTCTATGAGATTCGGGTGATCTCTAGTAAGTACATGAATAGGCCAGGAGTGTGACTAATATGCTCCACACGAGGGATCAACCTTCAGCGGTCTAATATTGGTAAGACATTCAGTGAAGCTTCTTTACGTCAAACTGACAATTCAAGGTATAGTCCATTATTCAGTTGTGAAGGAGTGTAGCCACTTGTTTTAGGTGGATGTTCAACCGTAATTGGTCTGCATTGAAAATACTGGTATATCAAAACAGTGAATGGAACAGAGGACAACAAAATGGGTCCTTGAGATTTGATGGGGGGTTGTTGAAATATAGGGGTGAGCCTTGGGCCCATCCAACAATTTCAGAAAATCTCTAAGGTCCCATGTGGGTTATATGACAATGGGTGTGTTGGGAAGTTTAGTCCCATATCACTAGTGGAAGATCAGTTGGACCTCCTTATAGGGGATTCTCTTCCGCATGCTATTGGAGCTTGAGAAGAGGAGTGATTCCCGCACGCTCCTCCTCTGCCACCCGCCCAGCCACGCGCGCGCGAGGGCGGGTTGCGGGAATGAGCCGAGCTGAGCTCACACCTATGAGCTTTTTTTGCGGGTCAGGAACGGAGGGTCATTAACATACGAGCATTGATCTGAGACGTCAGATCGTAGGCTATTGTTGACTCGGATGTGGGTCCAGCCCACGTCTCTCCACCCAGCTGCGCTTATAAAACCGAGGCGTTGGCCAACCCTAGCCGCCACGAAGAACATATCGCATCTGCTCTACTTCCACATGCGTCCATTGTCATTCCTTTTGCTGTTTCTGCCGGTGATCCCGTCCCGTCCACCACGTACACAGTTGACGGGAGAGCGGGCCTTCGAAACCCCGCCTCTCCAGACCTTGTATAGGAGATAGGCGATTAGGTTTTTGGGAGCGTCTCCTACGCAACTGCTCACCACCATTCGTCTGCATACACTACGTCTGTGTCGCCTTTGTCATCATCATGTTCACCGACGCCAAGGGACTTGCCGCCGAGAAGGCTGCTGTTGACAAGAAAACGGCCGAGGAGACTACCGACACCGCTACAGCCAACTGGCCTACTGGAGGGTATAACACGTTTATGCTGTCCCTGTTTATTTCTGTCTTAGTCATACTAGCGTTATACGTAGATGTATCTGCTGTAAGCGTAGTATGTGCTTGCGTGATCAAATATCAGCATTGTTCAATATTGTTAACATCATGTTCATGATTAATTTTAGATTAAACAAATTGAAAAATTGCTAATATCAACAACAAATGGGTTATCCTACAAGCCTTTGACGTCATATGAGCAACGCCAAGCACAACTGCACAAGGGATGTTGGGCCGAGGAAATCCTCAATCTCCTTTGGGAAATGCGCACTACCACAAGATGCTCGACTAAACGATTGTTCCACCTGGTGTTCGGAGTTGAAGTCGCCCCCTGATGGAAATCGATCAACGTTCTTTCTGTGTGAAAAAACTCCATGAACCTGCCCCATGCACTTACAAGATGAATGATGAACTCCGCCAAGACGAGCTCGATCTAATCAAGATCGCTCACGACCAAGAATTGGTGAAGCACACCGCTTGTGTGCAAAGCGTCGCCCGCATGTACAACGCCCGTGTAAGGATATACACTTCACCCAAGGAGACTCGTCCTCATGAGGGTCCTCCGTCCCAAGTTGTGGGACAGGCTCCAGCCTACTATATGGGTTATTGCATCACGGCCATCCTTGTCTATAGAGCACTAGTGGCTGGGGCCCGCCAATGGCGGGCCTCCTGAGTCCTGAGTGCGTGTTTTTGGCGCACTTGTCTTGCTTAAACGCCTCATTACGCCTCCCGTGCGACTATTTTCACGGAGCAAATAAAAGCTAGAATTATGTGGCAGACATGTACATATACATTTCACATGCTCTTGGCTTCTTCTTTCTTATGTATATGCCAAGATGAGATTTGAGACTGACTGAATGGAGAAAAGATCACAAGCCAAAAGGACTTAACTGATCAGAAGATACAGGACTGAGAACATGGTATAGGGATGAGCAAGAAAAGTTATTGATTTGGTTTCTGCATAACATTTAGTACATCCTCTCATCAGCTAATGTGCTTGCATATCTCCATCGCCCTTGGTACTGAAACAATTCGCAAGTGTTAGCAATAACCAAAATAAAAATTGGCCCAAAATTAACTAAACATCTAGTCTAGAGAGAAACATTCCATCCACATCTGAAACTTAAGAGATCTACTGACCAAGGCTTAATGTCTTTTGATCCTTTCATTATTAAAAACAGTAGGTGATTTTAGACAATATAAGTGTTGGTTGCTGCTGAGTAATATCCATCTTTTTAAGATGCACACTCCAATGTGTTGGATTATGCTTACTAGGTATCGAGCTAGAACAACGTGAGCTAATCATGAACCAACCAAAAATAGCCAGCTGAGAAGATGCCAAGATCATGAGCTAGCTGTGTGTATATATATGGTAGACTGATATGATACCTGCACGAGCTAGCTGAGTGACCTCTGCCTCTCCTGAGCATGAGAGATACTAAAGATGATACATGGATCATATGTATTGGCGGTAGCTGATGTCGACGGTGGTGCGTCTAGAGACGATGCACAGTGAGAGAGAGGTGGCGCTTTGCCTTGCACCTGAAATAGAATGCGCAGACTTAGTGGCTTCCACAAATCAAAGTGGGAGAAAAAAGAGCTAGATGTACATGTGTCATTTTACAGTCAGGTTTTTGGTCACTTTAACGTTGGTATATTGAGTCACACAGCTTCATTCGTTTGATCAAATGCTAGTGGTGTTTGACTTGCATTTAAGATGACAGTAAAAAATAGGTGGAGTTTTGCAGATTAAAATTCATTCTGCTCTTTAAAATGATCAGTTTCAGCAATGCACTCCAATTTTAGGCGTAACTTTTATACAACATAGTAACTGATGGAATGCATATAACAGAGCAAAACATAAAATTCATTTATGTTTGTCTTTCTTTACTTTGACTGACTGAGCGCATATCTGTATTTTTTTATGTTCCAGTTGACAAAGAACATGTATCTTTTAGAAATGTTAGCAATTCTTGAATTCTCTGATAGGTTAAGATTGTCCTATGTGTATTATTTCCCCAGGTCTAGAAGAGCTCTCCCCTAGAAATGCATGACCTTATGATATATATGTTTTATAAGACTGAAAACGAATTTTGATGAGAGAGAGATAGAGGGAGGGAGGGAGAAACCTGGGATCCTCTAACCAAGCATTCGAGCTGCCTATCAACACGAGGATGACAATGACAACGTGAGGGACATGTATGGCGGCATTGTTGGAGACATCTTGATGTGAGGATGATAGCGACGACACCGAGAATGGTTACCATAATTTTCCATCTCCTAATCCAAATAAAATAGACGAGACAAAAGACACGGAATGCAACTGACGGAAGTACATACGCTATCCAAAGCATTTTGTGACCTGCAAAAAAGAAAGGGCACGGCACTTGATTTAATAAACTATCAGTGATGCTTTTTGTGTTCTTGGAATAACCCAATCTTCACATACTGTCTGCCCAGTGGCATTAATGCTTTACCATGCAATATGTTTGTTACCTGAAATACATTTAAATTGTAATTCTGATGCTGCTACGCAAAGACGAACAGTTTCAACTCCATCCCGCGTGTCTGATAGCATGCATTAAGCTGCAACCATCGGATAGCAAATGAGCATATGCCGCACAAGCGTAATTTTTCATACAGGCAAATTGACATTCACTTCTGCAGTGGGTCAGGAGCTTGCATACGAGGTATATCTATAAACCTATCTGTTGCCTAAAAGAAGAATGGAAATCTGATCACATATGCAAACAATGAGTCAATGCTGAAACTCAGGGCAGAAAAGTAAACCTAAATACAACCACTGTGAGGCGGACAATAAATTGATAAGCATACTATGTCTCTTTCAGTGAAGTGCTTTTGGTTCAGCAATTTATACATGTTGTAAGCGGTTCCCTGTCACACTTTAACCTGCACTGGAAATTTGACTTCCAATATATATTCAATTAACAGTGAAGAACTGGATACTCAAGAATATCCAATCACAATTCCATAGATGCAAAAACTGCAGCCATATGTGAACTCTATCAAAGACTGACATTAGAAATCTATGCCTCTCTGTCAAGAATATCTAATCACCATTCCATAGTTGTAATCCCCATATTATGTTTCCTTCCTTGCATTGAGAAAAATTATTAGAACAAGCTAATCTCACCGTCCAAATAACCAATTTGAGAGATAGATGGCATGTGATTCCTTTAGCTTTGTCAATTCAGAACATAGTCCCACTAAACATCTATTGGCTCCAGTGTTTTCCCTTCTTCCTCACCAGAACATGAACAAGAAAGCACAAGCATCAATGCTCACAAATCTGGACATTATCTACAGTCCAAGTATCTATGGCCAAATTCGATCCGTACCAGAGGAGAGGGAAGGGGAGGGTTGTACCAGTGAGATGTAGGGATGGCTGCCACGGAGCGCTAGAGGCTTGGCAGCGATTGCTTGCCGGTAGCACCAGAGAAGACGTCGCCAATAAGGCACCGCAGGCAACCAAGGGCTTGCATGAACAGATCGGCGAACAACCGCCTCGCACGACCTCCACCCCCGCCGCGCGAACAGCCCGGCTGATGCAAGGAAGATGGGTCTGGCGCTCCTGCCGACGATGGCGACGGCGAGCCTCCCACTCCTCTCCGACTGCTCCGGCCGACCAGGCCCTAGGCTGACGACAAGCAACATCCGTCAGCCCTGGGCGTCTTCAAGGAAGAAGGACCGTCCTGGGCGACGGGGAAAAACTCGTCCCGATGGGGCTCCTCTTCCCGCCGCTTCATCGTGACGAGGGCTCCACCTTGCGTGGCTGCTCCTCCCACGGTCATCCCACTCCGGTGGGCAGCGCCAGGAGCGATGGGGCGGTGGCGGCAACCCTAGTTGGGGAGGAAAAACGAGAGAGACAGGAAGAGAAGAGAGGAGGAGGAGGCTTAACGCGTTTTTAACTTTTCCCCTTCGGCACAGTAAAAGACACGTGGCATAGCCCTTGGTGCGCCCTTGTAGCGATTGTTAATGGGTTTGATGTCACCATGCCAACGTTAGAGGCCACGTGCTCAGCCATGCCTAGAATGGCGAGAAGACCTATAAGTTTCTGCCTCCACGAGGCATGCTTCTTCATTTACCTCTTTTGAGGGGTGCTCGAGAGGGATGAGAGACCGAATGGGTTAACGCTTGAATCTCGCATTCCCATCACCTAGGAAGCAGTAACATCCTTTATCCATGGTGAAACCCACAAAGCCTCCTTGTAGGAGGGATGGACTCTTGGACCTCTTTGGTAGTTCTAGGTCACTCTAGTGGCACCTGTCAAGTCCGGGAGTTGTGTTACGTCTCACTACTGGAATTTTTATGTACGCCGGGTGTAATGCTCTTCACCGAGTGCTTAAACACGGACACTCGACAAAGCAAGGTTTGCCGAGTGTCACTCTCGGCAAACCCACCGTCACGACTAACTGACATCTTTGCTGTCACTGCCTCACGGCAAAGAGGCACCGCACGGCAAAGTTGCAGACTCCGAGAGCAGCTCACGGCAAATAGGAGCCACGTGGCATGCTCGTCCGCAACAGACGGCTCCGTCAGTTACTGCGTACTTTGCCGAGCGTCACCCTCGGCAAAGCATATGCAACATCCTTTTTTTTTTGTGTGTGTGTTCTTTCTAACTGACATGTGGTCCCACTGGTCACATTTATCAGTAAAAGTTTTAAATAACTTGCTAAATATTTTTTAAAAAAATGATGATATCTTTGCCGAGAGCTGCTCTCGGCAATCCTTCTGACCAGCGTGGCCCACATGGGGGGCTGACACTTTACATAGCTTTGCCAAGAGCTATGCTCGGCAATGGCCTTCTTTTCCGAGAGCTGCTCTCGGAAAAGTTGTGACACAACAGTAGTGTCCCAGACGACCATGTTTCCGAGATGTGCTCTCGGTAGTATATCGTGTTCCGAGTGTTGCTCTCGGAAATCTTTCCCATCCATTCTGCTGTCAAGCTATTTCTTTTCTGATCCCTGCAGATAAAAACAACTGCAGTGCAATTTGATCATATATAGGCATAATTTGATCTAGTCCCCACATATATAGGCATAATTTGATCTAGTCCACACATATATAGGCATAATTAGGGATAGTCCACATATTGTCACACACAAGTCGAATGTATTATCCTAGTAGACGTCACACACAAGTCGCAAATTCATACATATTGTCACTACTTGCAAAACACGTGCACGTCACAATAGAAGTACACTTGTTCATATATAGATCATCTTGAGGAGGAGAGGACATCGGGTTAACATTCCGGAGGAGGAGGAGGGGCATCACTTGCACTGCTTCGAGATTGCATAAGAACCTATAAGATGAGAGTCACGTGAGGGTGGTTCGTCCATATGTAATGAATCTTCTACTCTAGTTTAGATAATGTTCTACCTGTAGTTGATCCTCAAGCAGCTTCAACCTCTTGTTCGTGTCTTCCCGTTTCTTTTCTCTGGACTCCTGCTCAGCCTGCCGCCTTTGCTCCTCTTCAACAGTCCGCTGCGCCATTAAATCCTGTAACATGGCATTAGGCTCATATAGGTTGGAACGGTGCTATTTCGAGGCATGGACATAAATGAAAGGTTAGGATGCTAACCTTGAGACGCGCTATCTCACGTGATGCGGCGGTTGGGCGACTCCGTATGGACGGAGTTGAGCTGGTGCTCGACGCGCGTATCTCGTGCAGCTTGTGATGCGAGGAGGTGGCGATCGCCCCGTTGCAAAGGAGGTGGCGGCCATGGCCCTTCCCCTCGCCAGCAATGATGAGAAGCTCGGGATCAAGGGGCTTGGACGTAGGTTTGGCTTCCTGCCCGTGCACCTCCTGGACGACCTCTTTGAAGGTCCCCCACTTCTCCTCCGCCGACTCGCTGCAGAACTCGGCGCCATCCTTCCCCTTGTGGCCTTCTCTCCAGGCTTCCAGGATGTGGACCGGGTGACCAGCCTTCGCCTCTTGCAAAATTAACCATCAAGTTGAATGAACCAAGATGCACCGTGCGAAAAATTTAACATCTTAATCCACATACCATGTGTTGCTTGAGAGCGGTTAGGTTCCGGCTCCCCTGGACATGAGCCGGGCCTGGCATTTTGGCTCGTTCGTTTCCCTTCTCCACATGCTGCGCCTGCCATGCTGGGTCACACCACATGTCAACCAGGGCCTCCCAACAATCCTCCTTCATCCAGGGTTCCTTCACCTAGTCAGACAAAATCGAATAATTGAGGAACAAGAGGGATGAATCAAAGTACTAGCAACCGATGTAGTCACTTACCACTGACAGGTATTCTTCTCGTGACAAGTTGGTCCGGCAAGCAGTCTTCCTTGTCATCTTCTCTCCCTTCTCATCGACCGGCCGACACTGCATCACGGCTTTGTACCGCAGCGTGTGCTTGGTGTCAGAGAGTATCTTTCGGGCAGATTTCACGATGCCTTTGATCGCCTTCTGCTTCTCACCATCCACGCAAGAAAATGTTTGCTACAAGAAAGCATATGGCATCTTCTCACCATCCACGCAAGCAAGGATTTGGATATGGAAAAATGCAGTGGTCGGAGCGAAGATACTTACAAAAAAAGCATTGATGACCCGAGTGGCCATGGTGACATCGTGCTCATCCTTGTTGTGTAGATAATGCTCCCAGGTTAAACCCGGCGACGGCGGATCATCATCACCCGGCTTGGACAATCCAGGGAAGTGCTTCCTCAAGAGGGAGCCGATGACGTGGTTCGGCGGGCGTGCCCCCTTAGGTTGTGTCGGGATAAATTCCCACTGACTGCATGATATAAAAGACAAGCATATGTGAGTGTCAAAGCTGTGGCATCCAAAATATGATGGAAATGAAATGCTTGCTTACCCCTCTCCTGTCGGGCAAATGACAGGACGGTTGCTGGTAGCAGTTGGTTCCGGGACCTTCCCCGGACCACGCCCGGATTTCTTCCTCTTGGAAATGTTGCTCGAGGTAGACCCCGAGCCGTCCGAGGCCTCCATGTCGCCCGACTCGGTAGCGAGCGGATCTGGTCCATCTAAGTCCACTCCGACATCGCCATCCGATGATGACTCGTCGTCGGGAGTGGACTGGTGGGAGGCGGACGACTCGGTCCTACCAATTAGGACTCTCCGGTACTTACTAGTGCCCCCATCAGAATCTGAAAAACAAAATAAATATGGTGAATATTAACCACACTACTTCAATAGGCATCAAACTTTTTTTTTGATCAAAGAAGGGTTTTCCCCTTCCGATTTTCATTAAAGAAAACCAAGCCAACAGGTATTCACTTTGTTGATTAGTTTACATATCTATGTTAGGGACGATGACTAGTTCGATGCTTGGTTTCATTTCAATATAAAAGTGGAGCCGGCCTATATGTCCAAACTAAAAAAATCGTACGTTATGTGAAAGAAGAGTATAAGCACAACCAAAATGGTAAATAAAAAGTATTGAAGCATACTCCATGGTTTATTCAAGCTTCATTTTAGCTGGATGTAATATATGCCAACAAGCATAATTCATATATGATTCAATATACAGAGACGAGAGAGGGAGGAGGGGCCGGTTTTGTACTAACCTGAGGGCATCTCTAGCTGCCGCGCTACCCGAGGAGCTCCGCTGTGACGGCCGTCCTCTCGCCGCATCAAAGAACCGCCGCGCCGGCCGCCGGCCATGAAGCTTGGTGGTGGTGGAGGAGGGGTGGCAGTGGCTGCAGTTGGGGGCGGTGGAGAAGGGGTGGCGGCGGCGATTTTGGCGGCGGCGGCGGCGGTGGCGCGGGGAACAGAGAGGGGGCGGTGGCTGCAGTTGGGGGCGGTGGAGGAGGGGTGGCGGCGGCTGCAGTTGGTGGTGGTGGAGGAGGGGCGGCGGTGGCTGCAGTTGGGGCGGTGGAGGAGGGGTGGCGGCGGCAGTTGCTGGTGGTTGAGGGCGGCGGTGGCGATTTCGGCGGCGGCGGCGGTGGTGGCGCGGGGAGGAGAAGAATGAAGATAAAAAGAAAGGGGAACGGTTAAGATCTAGGTTACATGCTTTACCGAGAGCGGCTCTCGGAAAAAGCGGCCATTACCGAGAGCCGATAAGCGACCCTCGGTAACAACTGCTGTAATTTTTTGTTTTCCTTCTCTTTGTGTTTTTGTTTGGCAGTATCTTTTTTGTATATGATATTTCATATGTTTTTACGACCAAAATTTGAAAATGCCATGACTTTTGATGAATTTTTCGATAAAAGACTTTTGATGCACTCATAGATATATATATGCTTTTTGGGTTAGATTTGTTCAAAACTCAAATTTAAAGAGTGTAAAGTAAAAAAACATGAGAAGAAGCAGTTGTTGACCGTGGACTTCTTCATTGTTGACGTCGTCGTTCTCTTGTCGTGGTGGAGAAGGAGGTTGATGAGGTTCATCTTGGTGTACTTCCTCGTTTTCTTCATCTTGATGTGTCCCACTCGTGGATGCTTCCGTATCAACTCTTCGTTCTCCTTGTCGTGAGGTAGAAGCTTCCACTTGGATACACCCTCTCGGTGCCGAATAATGCCCTAGATCGCCGGGGCCACCGAATGGGTGCTCGATATAGAGACTGCCCGAGGGGGGGGAGGGCACCCCTACATGCGTGTGGCCCATGCATATGTTGTTGGAAATATGCCCTAGAGGCAATAATAAATGGTTATTATTATATTTCCTTGTTCATGATAATTGTCTATTGTTCATGCTATAATTGTGTTATCCGGAAATCGTAATACATGTGTGAATAGATAGACCACAACGTGTCCCTAGTGAGCCTCTAGTTGACTAGCTCGTTGATCAACAGATAGTCATGGTTTCCTGACTATGGACATTGGATGTCATTGATAACGGGATCACATCATTAGGAGAATGATGTGATGGACAAGACCCAATCCTAAGCATAGCACAAAAGATCGTGTAGTTCGTTTCCTAGAGCTTTTCCAATGTCAAGTATCATTTCCTTAGACCATGAGATCGTGCAACTCCCGGATGCCGTAGGAGTGCTTTGGGTGTGCCAAACGTCACAACGTAACTGGGTGACTATAAAGGTACACTACGGGTATCTCCGAAAGTGTCTGTTGAGTTGGCACGGATCGAGACTGGGATTTGTCACTCCGTATGACGGAGAGGTATCTCTGGGCCCACTCGGTAATGCATCATCATAATGAGCTCAATGTGACTAAGGAGTTAGCCACAGGATCATGCATTACGGTACGAGTAAAGTGACTTGCCGGTAACGAGATTGAACAAGGTATTGGGATACCGACGATCGAATCTCGGGCAAGTAACGTACCGATTGACAAAGGGAATTGTATACGGGATTGATTGAATCCTCGACATCGTGGTTCATCCGATGAGATCATCGTGGAACATGTGGGAGCCAACATGGGTATCCAGATCCCGCTGTTGGTTATTGACCGGAGAGGCGTCTCGGTCATGTCTGCATGTCTCCCGAACCCGTAGGGTCTACACACTTAAGGTTCGGTGACGCTAGGGTTGTAGAGATATTAGTATGCGGAAACCCGAAAGTTGTTCGGAGTCCCGGATGAGATCCCGGACGTCACGAGGAGTTCCGGAATGGTCCGGAGGTGAAGAATTATATATAGGAAGTCCAGTTTCGGCCACCGGGAAAGTTTCGGGGGTTATCGGTATTGTACCGGGACCACCGGAAGGGTCCCGGGGGTCCACCGGGTGGGGCCACCTATCCCGGAGGGCCCCATGGGCTGAAGTGGGAAGGGAACCAGCCCTTAGTGGGCTGGGGCGCCCCCCATGGGCCTCCCCCTGCGCCTAGGGTTGGAAACCTTGGGGGTGGGGGCGCCCCACTTGACTTGGGGGGGGGGGAGTTTCCCCCCCTGGCCGCCGCCCCCCTTGTAGATGGGTTCCAGGGCCGGCGCCCCCCCTCCAGGGGGCCTATATATAGTGGGGGGAGGGAGGGCAGCAGCACCACAGCCCCTGGCGCCTCCCTCTCCCCCCTGCAACACCTCTCCCTCCCGCTTGCGCTTGGCGAAGCCCTGCCGGGATCCCCGCTACTTCCACCACCACGCCGTCGTGCTGCTGGATCTCCATCAACCTCTCCTTCCCCCTTGCTGGATCAAGAAGGAGGAGACGTCGCTGCTCCGTACGTGTGTTGAACGCGGAGGTGCCGTCCGTTCGGCACTCGGTCATCGGTGATTTGGATCACGGCGAGTCCGACTCCATCAACCCCGTTCATTGGAACGCTTCCGCTCGCGATCTACAAGGGTATGTAGATGCACTCCTTTCCCCTCATTGCTAGTATACTCCATAGATGGATCTTGGTGATGCGTAGAAAAAAATTTAAATTCTGCTACGATCCCCAACAGTGGCATCATGAGCCAAGCCTATGCGTAGTTACTATGCACGAGTAGAACACAAAGCAGTTGTGGGCGTAGATGTTGTCAATTTTTCTTGCCACTACTAGTCTTATCTTGTTTCGGCGGTATTGTGGGATGAAGCGGCCCGGACCGACCTTACACGTACGCTTACGTGAGACAGGTTCCACCGACTGACATGCACTAGTTGCATAAGGTGGCTAGCGGGTGTCTGTCTCTCCCACTTTAGTCGGAACGGATTCGATGAAAAGGGTCCTTATGAAGGGTAAATAGAAATTGGCATATCACGTTGTGGTTTTACGTAGGTAAGAAACGTTCTTGCTAGAAACCTATAGAAGCCACGTAAAAACTTGCAACAACAATTAGAGGACGTCTAACTTGTTTTTGCAGCATGTGCCTTGTGATGTGATATGGCCAGAAGATGTGATGAATGATATATGTGATGTATGAGATTGATCATATTCTTGTAATAGGAATCACGACTTGCATGTCGATGAGTATGACAACCGGCAGGAGCCATAGGAGTTGTCTTTATTTTTTGTATGACCTGCGTGTCATTGAATAACGCCATGTAAATTACTTTACTTTATTGCTAAACGCGTTAGCCATAGAAGTAGAAGTAATCGTTGGCGTGACAACTTCATGAAGACACAATGATGGAGATCATGATGATGGAGATCATGGTGTCATGCCGGTGACGAAGATGATCATGGCGCCCCGAAGATGGAGATCAAAGGAGCAAAATGATATTGGCCATATCATGTCACTATTTGATTGCATGTGATGTTTATCATGTTTTGCATCTTATTTGCTTAGAACGACGGTAGTAAGTAAGATGATCCCTTATAATAATTTCAAGAAAGTGTTCCCCCTAACTGTGCACCGTTGCGAAGGTTCGTTGTTTCGAAGCACCACGTGATGATCGGGTGTGATAGATTCTAACGTTCGCATACAACGGGTGTTGACGAGCCTAGCATGTACAGACATGGCCTCGGAACACACGCAATACACTTAGGTTGACTTGACGAGCCTAGCATGTACAGACATGGCCTCGGAACACGGAGGACCGAAAGGTCGAGCATGAGTCGTATAGAAGATACGATCAACATGGAGATGTTCACCGATCTTGACTAGTCCGTCTCACGTGATGATCGGACACGGCCTAGTTAACTCGGATCATGTTTCACTTAGATGACTAGAGGGATGTCTATCTGAGTGGGAGTTCATTGAATAATTTGATTAGATGAACTTAATTATCATGAACTTAGTCTAAAATCTTTACAATATGTCTTGTAGATCAAATGGCCCACGTTGTCCTCAACTTCAACGCGTTCCTAGAGAAAACCAAGCTGAAAGATGATGGCAGCAACTATACGGACTGGGTCCGGAACCTGAGGATCATCCTCATAGCTGCCAAGAAAGATTATGTCCTAGAAGCACCGCTAGGTGAAGCACCCATCCCAGAGAACCAAGACGTTATGAACGCTTGGCAATCACGTGCTGATGATTACTCCCTCGTTCAGTGCGGCATGCTTTACAGCTTAGAACCGGGGCTCCAAAAGCGTTTTGAGAAACATGGAGCATATGAGATGTTCGAAGAGCTGAAAATGGTTTTCCAAGCTCATGCCCGGGTCGAGAGATATGAAGTCTCCGACAAGTTCTTCAGCTGTAAAATGGAGGAAAATAGTTCTGTCAGTGAGCACATACTCAGAATGTCTGGGTTACACAACCGCTTGTCTCAGCTGGGAGTTAATCTCCCGGATGACGCGGTCATTGACAGAATCCTTCAGTCGCTTCCACCAAGCTACAAGAGCTTTGTGATGAACTTCAATATGCAGGGGATGGAAAAGACCATTCCTGAGGTATATTCAATGCTGAAATCAGCGGAGGTGGAGATCAAAAAGGAACATCAAGTGTTGATGGTGAATAAAACCACTAAGTTCAAGAAAGGCAAGGGTAAGAAGAACTTCAAGAAGGACGGCAAGGGAGTTGCCGCGCCCGGTAAGCCAGTTGCCGGGAAGAAGTCAAAGAATGGACCCAAGCCTGAGACTGAGTGCTTTTATTGCAAGGGAAGTGGTCACTGGAAGCGGAACTGCCCCAAATACTTAGCGGACAAGAAGGCCGGCAACACCAAAGGTATATGTGATATACATGTAATTGATGTGTACCTTACCAGTACTCGTAGTAGCTCCTGGGTATTTGATACCGGTGCGGTTGCTCATATTTGTAACTCAAAACAGGAACTGCGGAATAAGCGGAGACTGGCAAAGGACGAGGTGACGATGCGCGTCGGGAATGGTTCCAAGGTCGATGTGATCGCCGTCGGCACGCTGCCTCTACATTTACCTACGGGATTAGTTTTAAACCTCAATAATTGTTATTTAGTGCCAGCTTTGAGCATGAACATTGTATCTGGATCTCGTTTAATTCGAGATGGCTACTCATTTAAATCCGAGAATAATGGTTGTTCTATTTATATGAGAGATATGTTTTATGGTCATGCCCCGCTGGTCAATGGTTTATTCTTAATGAATCTCGAACGTGATGTTACACATATTCATAGTGTGAATACCAAAAGATGTAAAGTTGATAACGATAGTCCCACATACTTGTGGCACTGCCGCCTTGGTCACATTGGTGTCAAACGCATGAAGAAGCTCCATGCAGATGGACTTTTGGAGTCTCTTGATTACGAATCATTTGACACGTGCGAACCATGCCTCATGGGTAAGATGACCAAGACTCCGTTCTCCGGAACAATGGAGCGAGCAACCAACTTATTGGAAATCATACATACCGATGTGTGCGGTCCAATGAGTGTTGAGGCTCGCGGAGGATATCGTTATGTTCTCACTCTCACTGATGACTTAAGTAGATATGGGTATGTCTACCTAATGAAACACAAGTCTGAAACCTTTGAAAAGTTCAAGGAATTTCAGAGTGAGGTTGAGAATCAACGTGACAGGAAAATAAAGTTCTTACGATCAGATCGTGGTGGAGAATATTTAAGTCACGAATTTGGTACGCACTTAAGGAAATGTGGAATCGTTTCACAACTCACGCCGCCTGGAACACCTCAGCGAAACGGTGTGTCCGAACGTCGTAATCGCACTCTATTGGATATGGTGCGATCTATGATGTCTCTTACCGATCTACCGCTCTCATTTTGGGGCTATGCTTTAGAGACTGCCGCATTCACTTTAAATAGGGCTCCGTCGAAATCCGTTGAGACGACACCGTATGAATTATGGTTTGGGAAGAAACCTAAGCTGTCGTTCTAAAAGTTTGGGGATGCGATGCTTATGTCAAGAAACTTCAACCTGAAAAGCTCGAACCCAAGTCGGAAAAATGCGTCTTCATAGGATACCCTAAGGAAACCATTGGGTATACCTTCTACCTCAGATCCGAAGGCAAGATCTTTGTTGCCAAGAACGGGTCCTTTCTGGAGAAAGAGTTTCTCTCGAAAGAATTGAGTGGGAGGAAAGTGGAACTTGATGAGGTGATAGTCACCCCTTCCGAACCGGAAAGTAGCGCAGCACGGGAAGATGTTCCTGTGGTGCCTACACCGACTGGGGAGGAAGTTAATGATGATGATCATGGAGCTTCGGATCAAGTTACTGCTGAACTTCGTAGGTCCACAAGGACACGTTCCGCACCAGAGTGGTACGGCAACCCTGTCCTGGAAATCATGTTGTTAGACAACGGTGAACCTTCGAACTATGAAGAAGCGATGGCGGGCCCGGATTCCGACAAATGGCTAGAAGCCATGAAATCCGAGATAGGATCCATGTATGAAAACGAAGTATGGACTTTGACTGACTTGCCCGATGATCGGCGAGCCATAGAAAATAAATGGATCTTTAAGAAGAAGACAGACGCGGATGGTAATGTGACCATCTATAAGGCTCGACTTGTCGCTAAGGGTTATCGACAAGTTCAAGGGGTTGACTACGATGAGACTTTCTCACCCGTAGCGAAGCTGAAGTCCGTCCGAATCATGTTAGCAATTGCCGCATACTATGATTATGAGATATGGCAAATGGACGTCAAAACGGCATTCCTTAACGGCTTTCTTAAGGAAGAATTGTATATGATGCAGCCGGAAGGTTTTGTCGATCCTAAGAATGCTAACAAGGTATGCAAGCTCCAGCGCTCCATCTATGGGCTGGTGCAAGCATCTCGGAGTTGGAACATTCGTTTTGATGAGATGATCAAAGCGTTTGGGTTTACACAGACTTATGGAGAAGCCTGTGTTTACAAGAAAGTGAGTGGGAGCTCTGTAGCATTTCTCTTATTATATGTGGATGACATACTATTGATGGGAAATGATATAGAATTCTTGGAAAGTATAAAGGCCTATTTGAATAAGTGTTTTTCAATGAAGGACCTTGGAGAAGCTGCTTATATATTAGGCATCAAGATCTATAGAGATAGATCAAGACGCCTCATTGGTCTTTCACAGAGTACGTACCTTGACAAGATATTGAAGAAGTTCAATATGGATCAGTCCAAGAAGGGGTTCTTGCCTGTATTGCAAGGTGTGCAATTGAGCACGGCTCAATGCCCGACCACGGCAGAAGATAGAGAAAAGATGAGTGTCATCCCCTATGCCTCGGCCATAGGGTCTATTATGTATGCCATGCTGTGTACCAGACCTGATGTAAACCTTGCCGTAAGTTTGGTAGGAAGGTACCAAAGTAATCCCGGCATGGAACACTGGACAGCGGTCAAGAATATCCTGAAGTACCTGAAGAGGACTAAGGATATGTTTCTCGTTTATGGAGGTGACGAAGAGCTCGTCGTAAAGGGTTACGTCGATGCTAGCTTCGACACAGATCTGGATGACTCGAAGTCACAAACCGGATACGTGTATATTTTGAATGGAGGGGCAGTGAGCTGGTGCAGTTGCAAGCAAAGCGTCGTGGCGGGATCTACATGTGAAGCGGAGTACATGGCAGCCTCAGAGGCAGCGCAAGAAGCAATCTGGATGAAGGAGTTCATTACCGACCTAGGGGTGATTCCCAATGCGTCGGGCCCGATGACTCTCTTCTGTGACAACACTGGAGCTATTGCCCTTGCCAAGGAGCCCAGGTTTCACAGGAAGACCAGGCATATCAAGCGTCGCTTCAACTCCATTCGTGAAAGTGTTCAAAATGGAGACATAGATATTGTTAAAGTACATACGGACCTGAATGTAGCAGATCCGTTGACTAAACCTCTCCCTAGAGCAAACATGATCAACACCAGAACTCTATGGGTGTTCGATTCATCACAATGTAACTAGATTATTGACTCTAGTGCAAGTGGGAGACTGTTGGAAATATGCCCTAGAGGCAATAATAAATGGTTATTATTATATTTCCTTGTTCATGATAATTGTCTATTGTTCATGCTATAATTGTGTTATCCGAAAATCGTAATACATGTGTGAATAGATAGACCACAACGTGTCCCTAGTGAGCCTCTAGTTGACTAGCTCGTTGATCAACAGATAGTCATGGTTTCCTGACTATGGACATTGGATGTCATTGATAACGGGATCACATCATTAGGAGAATGATGTGATGGACAAGACCCAATCCTAAGCATAGCACAAAAGATCGTGTAGTTCGTTTGCTAGAGCTTTTCCAATGTCAAGTATCATTTCCTTAGACCATGAGATCGTGCAACTCCCGGATGCCATAGGAGTGCTTTGGGTGTGCCAAACGTCACAACGTAACCGGGTGACTATAAAGGTACACTACGGGTATCTCCGAAAGTGTCTGTTGAGTTGGCACGGATCGAGACTGGGATTTGTCACTCCGTATGACGGAGAGGTATCTCTGGGCCCACTCGGTAATGCATCATCATAATGAGCTCAATGTGACTAAGGAGTTAGCCACGGGATCATGCATTACGGTACAAGTAAAGTGACTTGCCGGTAACGAGACTGAACAAGGTATTGGGATACCGACGATCGAATCTCGGGCAAGTAACGTACCGATTGACAAAGGGAATTGTATACGGGATTGATTGAATCCTCGACATCGTGGTTCATCCGATGAGATCATCGTGGAACATGTGGGAGCCAACATGGGTATCCAGATCCCGCTGTTGGTTATTGACCGGAGAGGCGTCTCGGTCATGTCTGCATGTCTCCCGAACCCGTAGGGTCTACACACTTAAGGTTCGGTGACGCTAGGGTTGTAGAGATATTAGTATGCGGAAACCCAAAAGTTGTTCGGAGTCCCGGATGAGATCCCGGACGTCACGAGGAGTTCCAGAATGGTCCGGAGGTGAAGAATTATATATAGGAAGTCCAGTTTCGGCCACCGGGAAAGTTTCGGGGGTTATCGGTATTGTACCGGGACCACCGGAAGGGTCCCGGGGGTCCACCGGGTGGGGCCACCTATCCCGGAGGGCCCCATGGGCTGAAGTGGGAAGGGAACCAGCCCTTATTGGGCTGGGGCGCCCCCCATGGGCCTCCCCCTACGCCTAGGGTTGGAAACCCTGGGGGTGGGGGCGCCCCACTTGACTTGGGGGGGAAGTTTCCCCCCTAGCCGCCGCCCCCCCTTGTAGATGGGTTCCAGGGCCAGCGCCCCCCCTCCAGGGGGCCTATATATAGTGGGGGGAGGGAGGGCAGCAGCACCACAGCCCCTGGCGCCTCCCTCTCCCCCCTGCAACACCTCTCCCTCCCGCTTGCGCTTGGCGAAGCCCTGCCGGGATCCCCGCTACTTCCACCACCACGCCGTCGTGCTGCTGGATCTCCATCAACCTCTCCTTCCCCCTTGCTGGATCAAGAAGGAGGAGACGTCGCTGCTCCGTACGTGTGTTGAACGTGGAGGTGCCGTCCGTTCGGCACTCGGTCATCGGTGATTTGGATCACGGCGAGTACGACTCCATCAACCCCGTTCATTGGAACGCTTCCGCTCGCGATCTACAAGGGTATGTAGATGCACTCCTTTCCCCTCATTGCTAGTATACTCCATAGATGGATCTTGGTGATGCGTAGAAAAAAATTTAAATTCTGCTACGATCCCCAACATATGCATGCAGGGGTGGTGTGCTATTTGAATAAGCAACGCACGTCCTTGACGTGACACGTGCCTCACAAACCACACACACAGGCGGGAACGTCGAGGACCGGCTGCGTCCGTCCCCGAGACAGAATCTTCGATGGGTGATCCCGTGACAGAACGAGCCTAGACTTGGCCTGTCAACTCGCAATGACATGCACTAACACGGAGAAGCAGTTATTCACCGTGGACTACACCCTCTCGGTGCCGAATAACGCCCTAGACCGCCGGGGCCACCGGATGGGTGCTCGATATGGAGACCGCCCGAGAGGGGGGAGGGCACCCCTACATGCGTGTGGCCCATGCATATGCATGCAGGGGTGGTGTGCTATTTGAATAAGCAACGCACGTCCTTGACGTGGTACGTGCCTCACAAACCACACACACGGGCGGGAACGTCGAGGACCGGCTGCGTTCGTCCCGGAGACAGAGTCTTCGGTGGGCGATCCCGTGACAGAACGGGCCTAGACTTGGTCTGTCATCTCGCGATGACATGCACTAACACGAAGAAGCAGTTATTCCCCGTGGCCTACCCCCTCTAGGTGCCGAACAACGCCCTAGACCGCCGGGGCCACCGGAGGGGTGCCGGTCTCTAGAACAGGACGAGGCCCATCCGAAGAAGAAAACACAAGACGGTAATTATGATGTGCTAAGGTTGTTTGCCAAGCATGAAAGAAAACAACACAAAAAGTATAATACATATTATCGAGAATGGACAAGAAGGAAAGATATCTAGGTTACATGCTTTACCGAGCGCAACTCTCGGGAAAGGTGGCCATTACCGAGAGCCGAGAATCGACCCTCGGTAACCACTACTCTAATTTTTTTCCCTTCTCTTTTTGTCTTTGTTTTGCACTATCTTTTTTGTATCTCATATTTCATATGCTTTTACGACCAAAGTTTATAAATTCCATGAGTTTTGATGAATTATTTCAAAACTCAACTTTAAAGAGTGTAAAGTAATAAACATGAGAAGAAGCAGTTGTTGACCGTGGCCTACCCCCTCTCTCGGTGCCGGTCAACTTTCTAGACCGGCACCGAGAGAGAACTTTAAAGAGTGTAAAGTAATAAACATGAGAAGAAGCAGTTGTTGACCGTAGCCTTCCCCCTCTCTAGGTGCCGGTCAACTTCCTAGACCGCCGGGGCCACCGGATAGCCCATGCATATACATGCGATGGCCTTCTTTGAGAGCACAAGAAGTTTCGAGGCCAGCGGAGCAACAGGGCCCGCACTTCCTGCACAAACCGGACACATTCCCTCTCGATACCCATAGACTATCTCGAAGAACGGGCTAGACTTGGTTTCTCATCTCGCGATGACATGCAATAACACGAAGAAGCAGTTATTCCCCGTGGCCTACCCCCTCTAGGTGCCGAACAACGCCCTAGACCGCCGGGGCCACCGGAGGGGTGCCGGTCTCTAGAACAGGACGAGGCCCATCCGAAGAAAAAAACACAAGACGGTAATTATGATGTGCTAAGGTTGTTTGCCAAGAATGAAAGAAAACAACAACAAAAAAAGTATAATACATATTATCGAGAATGAACAAGAAGGAAAGATATCTAGGTTAGATGCTTTACCGAGAGCAACTCTCAGAAAAGGTGGCCATTACCGAGAGCCGAGAATCGACCCTCGGTAACCACTGCTCTAATTTTTTTCCCTTCTCTTTTTGTCTTTGTTTTGCACTATCTTTTTTGTATCTCATATTTCATATGCTTTTACGACCAAAGTTTATAAATTCCATGAGTTTTGATGAATTATTTCAAAACTCAACTTTAAAGAGTGTAAAGTAATAAACATGAGAAGAAGCAGTTGTTGACCGTGGCCTACCCCCTCTCTCGGTGCCGGTCAACTTTCTAGACCGGCACCGAGAGAGAACTTTAAAGAGTGTAAAGTAATAAACATGAGAAGAAGCAGTTGTTGACCGTAGCCTTCCCCCTCTCTAGGTGCCGGTCAACTTCCTAGACCGCCGGGGCCACCGGATAGCCCATGCATATACATGCGATGGCCTTCTTTGAGAGCACAAGAAGTTTCGAGGCCAACGGAGCAACAGGGCCCGCACTTCCTGCACAAACCGGACACATTCCCTCTCGATACCCATAGACTATCTCGAAGAACGGGCTAGACTTGGTTTGTCATCTCGCGATGACATGCAATAACACGAAGAAGCAGTTATTCCCCGTGGCCTACCCCCTCTAGGTGCCGAACAACGCCCTAGACCGCCGGGGCCACCGGAGGGGTGCCGGTCTCTAGAACAGGACGAGGCCCATCCGAAGAAAAAAACACAAGACGGTAATTATGATGTGCTAAGGTTGTTTGCCAAGAATGAAAGAAAACAACAACAAAAAAAGTATAATACATATTATCGAGAATGAACAAGAAGGAAAGATATCTAGGTTAGATGCTTTACCGAGAGCAACTCTCAGAAAAGGTGGCCATTACCGAGAGCCGAGAATCGACCCTCGGTAACCACTGCTCTAATTTTTTTCCCTTATCTTTTTGTCTTTGTTTTGCACTATCTTTTTTGTATCTCATATTCATGGCTTTTACGACCAAAGTTTTAAATTCCATGAGTTTTGTATGAATTATTTCAAACTCACTTTAAAGGTGTAAATGTAATAAACATGAGGAAGAAGCAGTTGTTGACCGTGGCCTACCCCCTCTCTCGGTGGCCGGTCAACTTCTAGACCGGGCACCGAGAGAAGAACTTTTAAAGAGTGTAAAGTAATAAACATGAGAAAGAAGCAGTTTGTTGACCGCAGCTTCCCCCTCTCTAGGTGCCGGTCAACTTCCTAGACCGCCGGGGCCACCGGATAGCCCATGCAATACATCGATGGCCTTCCTTTGATGAGCACAAGAAGTTTCCGAGGCCAACGGAGCAACAGGGCCCCGCCACTTCCTGGCACAAACCGGACACATTCCCTCTCGATACCCATAGACTATCTCGAAAAACGGGCTTAGATTGGTTTGTCATCTCGCGATGACATGCACTAACACGAAGAAGCAGTTATTCCCCGTGGCCTACCCCCTCTAGGTGCCGAACAACGCCCTAGACCGCCGGGGCCACCGGAGGGGTGCCGGTCTCTAGAACAGGACGAGGCCCATCCGAAGAAAAAAACACAAGACGGTAATTATGATGTGCTAAGGTTGTTTGCCAAGAATGAAAGAAAACAACAACAAAAAAGTATAATACATATTATCGAGAATGAACAAGAAGGAAAGATATCTAGGTTAGATGCTTTACCGAGAGCAACTCTCAGAAAAGGTGGCCATTACCGAGAGCCGAGAATCGACCCTCGGTAACCACTGCTCTAATTTTTTTCCCTTATCTTTTTGTCTTTGTTTTGCACTATCTTTTTTGTATTTCATATTTCATATGCTTTTACGACCAAAGTTTATAAATTCCATGACTTTTGATGAATTATTTCAAAACTCAACTTTAAAGAGTGTAAAGTAATAAACATCAGAAGAAGCAATTGTTGACCGTGGCCTACCCCCTCTCTCGGTGCCGGTCAACTTTCTAGACCGGCACCGAGAGAGAACTTTAAAGAGTGTAAAGTAATAAACATGAGAAGAAGCAGTTGTTGACCGTGGCCTACCCCCTCTCTCGGTGCCGGTCAACTTCCTAGACCGCCGGGGCCACCGGATAGCCCAAGCATAGCCCATGCATATACATGCGATGGCCTTCTTTGAGAGCACAAGAAGTTTCAAGGCCAATGGAGCAACAGGACCCGCACTTCCTGCACAAACCGGACACATTCCCTCTCGATACCCATAGACTATCTCGAAGAACGGGCCTAGACTTGGTCTGTCATCTCGCGATGACATGCACTAACACGGAGAAGCAGTTATTCACCGTGGACTACACCCTCTCGGTGCCGAATAATGCCCTAGACCGCCAGGGCCACGGGATGGGTGCTCGATATAGAGACCGCCCAAGGGGGGGATGGCACCCCTACATGCGTGTGGCCCATGCATATGCATGCAGGGGTGGTGTGCTATTTGAATAAGCAACGCACGTCCTTGACGTGACACGTGCCTCACAAACCACACACACGGGCGGGAACGTCGAGGACGGCTGCGTCCATCCCCGAGACAGAATCTTCGGTGGGTGATCCCGTGACAGAACGAGCCTAGACTTGGTCTGTCAACTCGCGATGACATGCACTAACACGGAGAAGCAGTTATTCAACGTGGACTACACCCTCTCGGTGCCAAATAACGCCCTAGACCGCCGGGGCCACCGGATGGGTGCTCGATATGGAGACCGCCCGAGGGGGGGAGGGCACCCCTACATGCGCGTGGACCATGCATATGCATGCAGGGGTGGTGTGCTATTTGAATAAGCAACGCACGTCCTTGACGTGGCACGTGCCTCACAAACCACACACACGGGCGGGAACGTCGAGGACCGGCTGCGTTCGTCCCCGAGACAGAGTCTTCGGTGGGCGATCCCGTGACAGAACGGGCCTAGACTTGGTCTGTCATCTCGCGATGACATGCACTAACACGAAGAAGCAGTTATTCCCCGTGGCCTACCCCCTCTAGGTGCCGAACAACGCCCTAGACCGCCGGGGCCACCGGAGGGGTGCCGGTCTCTAGAACCGGACGAGGCCCATCCGAAGAAGAAAACACAAGACGGTAATTATGATGTGCTAAGGTTGTTTGCCAAGCATGAAAGAAAACAACAACAAAAAAGTATAATACATATTGTCGAGAATGAACAAGAAGGAAAGATATCTAGGTTAGATGCTTTACCGAGAGCTACTCTTGAAAAGGTGGCCATTACCGAGAGCCGAGAATCGACCCTCGGTAACCACTGCTCTAATTTTTTCCCTTCTCTCTTCATCTTTGGTTTGCACTATCTTTTTTGTATGTCATATTTCATATGCTTTTACGACCAAAGTTTATAAATTCCATGACTTTTGATGAATTATTTCAAAACTCGACTTTAAAGAGTGTAATGTAATAAACATGAGAAGAAGCAATTGTTGACCGTGGCCTACCCCCTCTCTCGGTGGCGGTCAACTTTCTAGACCGGCACCGAGAGAGAACTTTAAAGAGTGTAAAGTAATAAACATGAGAAGAAGTAGTTGTTGACTGTGGCCTACCCCCTCTCTCGGTGCCGGTCAACTTCCTAGACCGCCGGGGCCACCGGATATCCCATGCATAGCCCATGCATATACATGCGATGGCCTTCTTTGAGAGCACAAGAAGTTTCGAGGCCAACGGAGCAACAGGACCCGCACTTCCTGCACAAACCGGACACATTCCCTCTCGATACCCATAGACTATCTCGAAGAATGGCCCTAGACTTGGTCTGTCATCTCGCGATGACATGCACTAACACGGAGAAGCAGTTATTCACCGTGGACTACACCCTCTCGGTGCCGAATAATGCCCTAGACCGCCAGGGCCACGGGATGGGTGCTCGATATAGAGACCGCCCGAGGGGGGGAGGGCACCCCTACATGCGTGTGGCCCATGCATATGCATGCAGGGGTGGTGTGCTATTTGAATAAGCAACGCACGTCCTTGACGTGACACGTGCCTCACAAACCACACACACGGGCGGGAACGTCGAGGACCGGCTGCGTCCGTCCCCGAGACAGAATCTTCGGTGGGTGATCCCGTGACAGAACGAGCCTAGACTTGGTCTGTCAACTCGCGATGACATGCACTAACAAGGAGAAGCAGTTATTCACCGTGGACTACACCCTCTCGGTGCCGAATAACGCCCTAGACCGCCGGGGCCACCGGATGGGTGCTCGATATGGAGACCGCCTGAGGGGGGGAGGGCACCCCTACATGCGCGTGGACCATGCATATGCATGCAGGGGTGGTGTGCTATTTGAATAAGCAACGCACGTCCTTGACGTGGCACGTGCCTCACAAACCACACACACGGGCGGGAACGTCGAGGACCGGCTGCGTTCGTCCCCGAGACAGAGTCTTCGGTGGGCGATCCCGTGACAGAACGGGCCTAGACTTGGTCTGTCATCTCGCGATGACATGCACTAACACGAAGAAGCAGTTATTCCCCGTGGCCTACCCACTCTAGGTGCCGAACAACGCCCTAGACCGCCGGGGCCACCGGATGGGTGCTCGATATGGAGACCGCCCGAGGGGGGGGAGGGCACCCCTACATGCGCGTGGCCCATGCATATGCATGCAGGGGTGGTGTGCTATTTGAATAAGCAACGCACGTCCTTGACGTGGCACGTGCCTCACAAACCACAACGGGCCTAGACTTGGCCTGTCATCTCGCGATGACATGCACTAACACGAAGAAGCAGTTATTCCCCGTGGCCTACCCCCTCTAGGTGCCGAACAACGCCCTAGACCGCCGGGGCCACCGGAGCAACATGACCAGCACTTCCTGCACAAAACGGACACGTTCCGACACCATTAATAAAAAAACACCGGCATCCACCATTAAGAAGAAGGCCTATCACTTTGAATGTTCTCTGCTCGAGACAGGTGAACATTCAAAGTGATAGTCCATCTCCTTAACAAGAGTGTAATGGATACCGAAGCTTACTGCATGTGGACTATCCCACTATTTAAATAGGTTTTGTTGCTTGTCTCTAGGCGAGGTGGGACTAAACTTTGATGGTGCCCTTATCATTACCGAGAGCTACTCTCGGCACCTGCTAATTTACCGAGAGCCTAGAGTCGACCCTCGGTAACCACTGCTCTACCGAGAGTCCTCTCGGCATAACTGCAACAGCCAAGTGCCTTCAGCTCCCAGCGCATGCCTCTTTGCCGAGTGCCGCCCTCGGTAAAATTTTGTTCCCAGTTCTGTTCATACTGTTTTTTGCTCGAGTTGGTGCAGCAAAAACATTTATACAATACTCAAACTTGCATTTCAAGTCACACAGGTTAACAACAAACTCACATAAGCATTAATCCATAAATAGTTCACACAAGCTTCATTTCAAATCACAAAGTAGCTCTTTAGTACAAGTGCCTACTTACTAATTAAACAACAAAGTGGTCTGCATGCATGCACCATATGATAAAAAGCAACACCACAATTATGACAAACTGAAAGAGAATTATGAAGTTCTTCAACCCACTGAACCAGCTAAGCCGTGTCTGGCTTGCACCATTGCGTAATTCTGTTTTTCTCTTTTGCTTAAGCAAATACTGATTGTAATGATACTCTGCCGTCTCTCTGTTGTTGAATGAGGCGAAGGAGTTGCCTTCATAATGAAGTATTTGTTCATTGCATTCCGACCATGAATTGTAGACTCCTGGACATCGTCCTCTGTACACCACATACCACTTCATCTACAAAAGAAAAAGAAATAAGGCACATCATACATAATCAACATAAGCATTCATCACTCATACAATCAAAAGCATCGCAAGTGGCCATCCAAGTCCATATCAGCAGGTACATAACTATACCACTAAATCAACGTCAAACTATCTAGGTGACTACTCCGAGGTGTAGTCGGTGAAACCAGTGATCGTCGAGTCAGAGCACGTGGGGGCATCCCCCACAGTGGAGGACCAAGCATCGTCGGGAATGATGGTCGGTGGACTCAATGGCTCCTTGCGTGGTGGAGCCTTGCCCTCCTTAGCTGGGGGATTCTTCTTGGCCAGATCCACAAAAAACTTCATTAGGATCAGCTGTGGGTTCTTCTCAAGGAGTTCCTCCAAGCGGTCCTCGGAGCTCTTCTTCGTGTCCGTGGAGTCGACCCTAATGGAAGCTTCGTCGTTGGAGGAGGCCATAGCCAAAAAATCGATCGATGCTAACACCTTTCATCACACAATGGAAAATAACATAAGAATCAAACATGAAAGATATAACATGAAGAGCTCACGTAGATCGACCGCCATCATCAAAAGTCGATTTTCTTCCTCCAAGAACAACTCTCAACGACACTCTCTCGCGTATATACGGTGGACACTCTCGCTGGTGGTGGTATATATGGTGGACACTCTCTCACGGGTATTTCAACTTTCGGTGATGGTTGAGCTGGGTGAGCCCCTCGTGCGTTATCAAGATATAACATGAGGAGCTCACACAGATCAACCGTCATCGCTCAAAAGTTGATTTTTCTTCCTCCAAGAACAACTCTCATCAACACTCTCTCACGTATATACGATGGACACTCTCGCTGGTGGTGGTATATATGGTGGACACTCTCTCACGGGTATTTCAACTTTTGATGATGGTTGAGCTGGGTGAGCCCCTCGCGCGTTATCAAGATATAACATGAGGAGCTCACACAAATCAACCGTCATCGCTCAAAAGTTGATTTTTCTTCCTCCAAGAACAACTCTCATCGACACTATCTCACGTATCTCATCGGTCACATCCGCACATAGCATCCATGCATACAACATTATCAACAATTATCTACATTTTTTCTTTTGAAAAAAATGTATCTACATGGCATCCATCCATCCATCTATCAATCCATCTATCTATGCACCCATCTATCAATCCATCCATCTATCTATGCATCCATCTATCAATCCATCCATCTATCTATGCATCCATCTATCAATCCATCCATCTATCTATGCATCCATCTATCAATCCATCCATCTATACACACATGGAGAGGAGGAGGGAGGCTCACCGGAGGGAGGAGCTCGGTGTGGTGTGGGGGGCGGCGGTGGAGGGGTCACCGGTCGGTGGGGAGCAGAGGAGGAGGGGCGCCGGTCGGTGGGGAGCTGAGAGAAGAAACAACAGGGGGGAAATATGCTTAAGTAGTCGATGTCACATTTGCCGAGTGCTTGTCGGTGCGGCCCTCAGAAAAGAAATCAACTCTAGATCTAGGTTAGACGATTTACCGAGAGCAGTAAAAGCATATGAAATATGAGATGTTAGACGATTTACCGAGAGTCACACTCGGAAAAAGTAGACATTCCCGAGGGCCGATAGTCGACCCTCGGTAAGTACTGCTCTAATATTTTTTTCCCTTCTCATTTTGTATTTGTTTTGCACTATCTTTTTTGTATCTCATATTTCATATGCTTTTACGACCAAAGTTAAATTCCATGACTTTTGATGATTTTTTTCAAAACTCAACTTTAAAGAGTGTAAAGTATAAAACATGAGACGAAGCAGTTGTTGACCGTGGGGGGGGGGGGTAGCAATGCCACCGGAGCATCACACCGGGCCCTCATACATGTCATACGGTGTGGTGGCATGTCCAAAGAGGTGGCACGCGTCTCCGGGGTGTGGCCCCCCTCACGGACGGCGATGACACAGTAGTAGACGTTCTGCGGTAACGATGCGGCGTGAATATTATTAAATACTGGGAGCGCGATAAAATCATGAGTTTTTTACACGACGTGGGCACATGTGCTATAGGACTGATAGTAATTTTCATAGTTTTTGGTGATGGAGAAGTATCTGAACACTTCCCTTTCCGCGGATTGCTCTTCGCGTGTCTATGGCTGTGGCCGGCGGCCTCCGCGGGTTAGCACATGCCGCCAAATCTTGCGTAGGCGGTCTCTCACAAGTCTGGAAGTGTTGTGGCGGTTGCAAACCCCCCGCCCGTGTCTCCGGGGTGTGCCCCCCCTCACGGACGGCGGCGCCGCCGGCACCTGGAGGGCACCCCTACATGCGCGTCCTACATGCGCGTGGGTGCTCGATATGGGTGCTCGATATGGAGACCGCCCGAGGGGGGGGAGGGCACCCCTACATGCGCGTGGACCATGCATATGCATGCAGGGGTGGTGTGCTATTTGAATAAGCAACGCACGTCCTTGACGTGGCACGTGCCTCACAAACCACACACACGGGCGGGAACGTCGAGGACCGGCTGCGTTCGTCCCCGAGACAGAGTCTTCGGTGGGCGATCCCATGACAGAACGGGCCTAGACTTGGTCTGTCATCTCGCGATGACATGCACTAACACGAAGAAGCAGTTATTCCCCGTGGCCTACCCCCTCTAGGTGCCGAACAACGCCCTAGACCGCCGGGGCCACCGGAGGGGTGCCGGTCTCTAGAACCGGACGAGGCCCATCCGAAGAAGAAAACACAAGACGGTAATTATGATGTGCTAAGGTTGTTTGCCAAGCATGAACGAAAAACAACAGCAAAAAAGTATAATACATATTATCGAGAATGAACAAGAAGGAAAGATATCTAGGTTAGATGCTTTACCGAGAGCAACTCTCGGAAAAGGTGGCCATTACCGAGAGCCGAGAATCGACCCTCGGTAACCACTGCTCTAATTTTTTTCCCTTCTCTTTTTGTCTTTGTTTTGCACTATCTTTTTTGTATCTCATATTTCATATGCTTTTACGACCAAAGTTTATAAATTCCATGACTTTTGATGAATTATTTCAAAACTCAACTTTAAAGAGTGTAAAGTAATAAACATGAGAAGAAGCAGTTGTTGACCGTGGCCTACCCCTCTCTCGGTGCCGGTCAACTTTCTAGACCGGCACCAAGAGAGAACTTTAAAGAGTGTAAAGTAATAAACATGAGAAGAAGCAGTTGTTGACCGTGGCCTACCCCCTCTCTCGGTGCCGGTCAACTTCCTAGACCGCCGGGGCCACCGGATAGCCCATGCATATACATGCGATGGCCTTCTTTGAGAGCACAAGAAGTTTCAAGGCCAACGGAGCAACATGACCCGCACTTCCTGCACAAAGCGGACACATTCCCTCTCGATACCCATAGACTATCTCGAAGAATGGGCCTAGACTTGGTCTGTCATCTTGCGATGACATGCACTAACACGGAGAAGCAGTTATTCACCGTGGACTACACCCTCTCGGTGCCGAATAATGCCCTAGACCGCCAGGGCCACCGGATGGGTGCTCGATATAGAGACCGCCCGAGGGGGGGAGGGCACCCCTACATGCGTGTGGCCCATGCATATGCATGCAGGGGCGGTGTGCTATTTGAATAAGCAACGCACGTCCTTGACGTGACACGTGCCTCACAAACCACACACACGGGCGGGAACGTCGAGGACCGGCTGCGTCCGTCCCCGAGACAGAATCTTCGGTGGGTGATCCCGTGACAGAACGAGCCTAGACTTGGTCTGTCAACTCGCGATGACATGCACTAACACGGAGAAGCAGTTATTCACCGTGGACTACACCCTCTCGGTGCCGAATAACGCCCTAGACCGCCGGGGCCACCGGATGGGTGCTCGATATGGAGACCGCCCGAGGGGGGAGGGCACCCCTACATGCGCGTGGACCATGCATATGCATGCAGGGGTGGTGTGCTATTTGAATAAGCAACGCACGTCCTTGACGTGGCACGTGCCTCACAAACCACACACACGGGCGGGAACGTCGAGGACCGGCTGCGTTCGTCCCCGAGACAGAGTCTTCGTGGGCGATCCCGTGACAGAACGGGCCTAGACTTGGTCTGTCATCTCGCGATGACATGCACTAACACGAAGAAGCAGTTATTCCCCGTGGCCTACCCACTCTTGGTGCCGAACAACGCCCTAGACCGCCGGGGCCACCGGATGGGTGCTCGATATGGAGACCGCCCGAGGGGGGAGGGCACCCCTACATGCGCATGGCCCATGCATATGCATGCAGGGGTGGGGTGCTATTTGAATAAGCAACGCACGTCCTTGACGTGGGACGTGCCTCACAAACCACAACGGGCCTAGAGTTGGCCTGTCATCTCGCGATGACATGCACTAACACGAAGAAGCAGTTATTCCCCGTGGCCTACCCCCTCTAGGTGCCGAACAACGCCCTAGACCGCCGGGGCCACCGGAGCAACATGACCAGCACTTCCTGCACAAAACGGACACGTTCCGACACCATTAATAAAAAAACACCGGCATCCACCATTAAGAAGAAGGCCTGTCACTTTGAATGTTCTCTGCTCGAGACAGGTGAACATTCAAAGTGATAGTCCATCTCCTTAACAAGAGTGTAATGGATACCGAAGCTTACTGCATGTGGACTATCCCACTATTTAAATAGGTTTTGTTGCTTGTCTCTAGGTGAGGTGGGACTAAACTTTGATGGTGCCCTTATCATTACCGAGAGCAGCTCTCGGAAAATACGTCCCCTAGATCTAGGTTAGATGCTTTACTGAGAGTCACACTCGGAAAAAGTAGACATTCCCGAGGGCCGATAGTCGACCCTCGGTAAGTACTGCTCTAATATTTTTTTCCTTCTCATTTTGTCTTTGTTTTGCACTATCTTTTTTGTATCTCATATTTCATATGCTTTTACGACCAAAGTTTATAAATTCCATGACTTTTGATGATTTTTTTCAAAACTCAACTTTGAAGAGTGTAAAGTATAAAACATGAGAAGAAGCAGTTGTTGACCGTGGGGGGGGTAGCAATGCCACCGGAGCATCGCACCGGGCCCTCATACATGCCGTACGGTATGGTGGCATGTCCAAAGAGGCGGCACGCATCTCCGGGGTGTGGCCCCCCTCACGGACGGCGATGACACAGTAGTAGACGTTCTGCGGTAATGATGCGGCGTGAATATTATTAAATACTCGGAGCGCGATAAAATCATGAGTTTTTTACACGACGTGGGCACATGTGCTATAGGACTGATGGTAATTTTCATAGTTTTTGGTGATGGAGAAGTATCTGAACACTTCCCTTTCCGCGGATTGCTCTTCGCGTGTCTACGACTGTGGCCGGCGGCCTCCGGGGGCTAGCACATGCCGCCAAATCTTGCGTAGGCGGTCTCTCACAAGTCTGGAAGTGTTGTGGCGGTTGCAAACGCCCGGCCCGCGTCTCCGGGGTGTGCCCCCCTCACGGACGGCGCCGCCGCCGGCACCTGGAGGGGGGAAACGGACGCGTCGGGTCTACACGGATGGGGTCTTGCTGTGGCTTTGGCCCAGATGTTGCTCCAAAGTGTTCCGATGGGCTGACCTAACACAACCGGGTGGAGAGTTCCACTGGTCAAAGCCCGTCCGTGCAAAGTCAAAGGGCTAGATCCCGTGGTCAAACGCTACAGGGTTAGGCGGGACGGGGCCCTGGGGGGTAGCAATGCCACTGGAGCATCGCACCGGGCCCTCATACATGCCGTACGGTGTGGTGGCATGTCCGAAGAGGCGGCACGCGTCTCCGGGGTGTGGCCCCCCTCACGGACGGCGATGACACAGTAGTAGACGTTCTGCGGTAACGATGCGGCGTGAATATTATTAAATACTCGGAGCGCGATAAAATCATGAGTTTTTTACACGACGTGGGCACATGTGCTATAGGACTGATGGTAATTTGTCATAATTTTTGGTGATGGAGAAGTATCTGATAAACTTCCCTCTCCGCGGATTGCTCTTCGCGTGTCTACGACTGTGGCCGGCGGCCTCCGGGGGCTAGCACATGCCGCCAAATCTTGCGTAGGCGGTCTCTCACAAGTCTGGAAGTGTTGTGGCGGTTGCAAACGCCCGGCCCGCGTCTCCGGGGTGTGCCCCCCCTCACGGACGGCGCCGCCGCCGGCACCTGGAGGGGGGAAACAGACGCGTCGGGTCTACACGGATGGGGTCTTGCTGTGGCTTTGGCCCGGATGTTGCTCCAAAGTGTTCCGATGGGCTGACCTAACACAACCGGGTGGAGAGTTCCACTGGTCAAAGCCCGTCCGTGCAAAGTCAAAGGGCTAGATCCCGTGGTCAAACGCTACAGGGTTAGGCGGGACGGGGGCCCTGGGGGGTAGCAATGCCACCGGAGCATCGCACCGGGCCCTCATACATGCCGTACGGTGTGGTGGCATGTCCGAAGAGGCGGCATGCGTCTCCGGGGTGTGGCCCCCCTCACGGACGGCGATGACACAGTAGTAGACGTTCTGCGGTAACGATGCGGTGTGAATATTATTAAATACTCGGAGCGCGATAAAATCATGAGTTTTTTACACGACGTGGGCACATGTGCTATAGGACTGATGGTAATTTTTCATAATTTTTGGTGATGGAGAAGTATCTGATAAACTTCCCTCTCCGCGGATTGCTCTTCGCGTGTCTACGACTGTGGCCGGCGGCCTCCGGGGGCTAGCACATGCCGCCAAATCTTGCGTAGGCGGCCTCTCACAAGTCTGGAAGTGTTGTGGTGGTTGCAAACGCCCGACACGCGTCTCCGGGGTGTGCCCCCCTCACGGACGGCGCCGCCGCCGGCACCTGGAGGGGGGAAACGGACGCGTCGGGTCTACACGGATGGGGTCTTGCTGTGGCTTTGGCCCGGATGTTGCTCCAAAGTGTTCCTATGGGCTGACCTAACACAACCGGGTGGAGAGTTCCACTGGTCAAAGCCCGTCCGTGCAAAGTCAAAGGGCTAGATCCCATGGTCAAACGCTACAGGGTTAGGCGGGACGGGGGCCCTGGGGGGTAGCAATGCCACTGGAGCATCGCACCGGGCCCTCATACATGCCGTACGGTGTGGTGGCATGTTCGAAGAGGCGGCACGCGTCTCCGGGGTGTGGCCCCCCTCACGGACGGCGATGACATAGTAGTAGACTTGGTCTACACGGATGGGATCTTGCTGTGGCTTTGGCCTAGACTTGGTCTGTCATCTCGCGATGACATGCACTAACACGGAGAAGCAGTTATTCACCGTGGACTACACCCTCTCGGTGCCGATCAACGCCCTAGACTGTCGGGGCCACCGGAGGGGTGCCGGTCTCTAGAACCGGGCAAGGCCCATCATTTGAAAAAGAAAACACAAGACGGTAATTATGATGTGCTAAGGTTGTTTGCAAGCATGGAAGAAAACAACAAAAAAAGTATAATACATATTATGGAGAATGCACAAGAAGGATGCTTTACCGAGAGTTCCTCTCGGAAAATGCGGCCATTGCCGAGTGCTGCTGGACGACCCTCGGTAAATTCTGTCGGTGCGGCTCTCGGAAAAGCCCCCGAGATCTAGGTTAAGACTTTTACCGAGTGTCGTTAGAAGTTGGCTCTCGGAAATGTTTCCCATGGGGACTTATGCAAAATTTCCCCCTCGCGCGCGCTCACTCCTTTCTTCTCTCTCTGTCTCTCTCACCCCCGCCCCCTCTGTCCGCCGCCGCCCTTAGTGCCGCCTCCCCATCCGGCGAGCTCTCGCCGCCGCCGCCGCCACCGGGAGTGCCTCCCCCGACCCTCCACCTCCACCGAGCCCCCCCCACCGCCACCTCCACCGAGCTCGTCCACCGCCACCATCTCGGCCAAGCTTCACCGAGCACCACCGGCGCGGCATCCCCTCCACTGAGCTCTACCTCGTCCGGCATCCACCTCCCCCGCCGCCCCCTGCCCCGTTGGTGAGCCCCTACTCAATCTCGTTTTTTTTGAAATAAAAGGGGTTTCCCCCTCTCCATTACAACAAAAGGTGTATATATATGCATAGTGAATAATGTGTGTGAGTGTGTGCTTTGTATGTGTGTGTGTGTCAATGAGTGATGTTGGTGTATGTGTGCATATATAATGAATGGTTTTTTTATATTTAGGTGTGTATATATGTGCATATATAATGAATGGTGTATGTGAGTGTGTGTGTGGGAGAGGGGTGCTATTGATGTGTGTGTGTGTGCATGTGCGAGTGAGTGTGTGATGTGTGTGTATGGATATGTGAGTGTGTTTGTGTGTGGGGGTGTGTGAGTGAGTGTTTCATGCAGGACATATGATGTTTGTGTGTTTGACATATGATTGACACAACTTCATTCTTTCATGCAGGACATGCATCTATTTTGACAATAGAGAGAGTGAATTCCGTTGCACGCTTCAAGGGTAATCTCTTCCCGTTCATGTGTAGGTTTTCATTATTTGTAGATCACCTAAATAGTCGCGTAACCTAGGTGTCTCCCGTTCGGAAGGGTTGTATCTATAAATATGCAAGTCTTTGCATATTTATAACCTCAACTCTTTCGAATTGTCCACGTTTTCCATGGACAACCCGAGGATGTGTAGGCGGGTCGTTTTCATGATGTACTTAGATCCGAGACAGAATTTCGACAGTGTCTCCTTGTTGTTCTCTAGATACACATCCTCTTGGCTTATTGCTGAGACGTGTATTTGGAGAACAGCGGGGAGGTGCTGCCGAAATTTTGTCTCGGGTCGGAGTACGTCATGAAAGCGGACCCAGCCTACACATTCTCGGGTGGGATTAGGACCTATCTTTACCTATTACATAGCTCAGTGCATGTCGTAAAACTTGATGGAACCACTTGTTACATAAAAAATTATGTGTGTGTTTCACTTTATATCAGAGGATGGAAGAACGTGAGTGGATGTACACCGGACATCCCAGCATGGAGGGTATGACCCCTGAGTGGAGGTCGAAGACCAATGATTTCCTGGAATTAGTATTTGCTGGAGAAACGCCAGTTCGTGGAATTTGGTGCCCATGCACGGAGTGTGATAACCAGACTGAAAGAGATAAGATTACTATGAGTAAACACTTAGGCAAATATGGGTTTACGCCAGGCTATTACCGGTGGATCTTTCACGGTGAGACAGAACAGTCCAGGGCGGAGGTGGTGCGACAACGCACCGGCGAATATGATACTCGGATTGAAAACCTGTTAGATGACATCCGCCGTGCGGATCCGCGGGAGGACCCGAACTCCGAGGAGCCGCCGGAAAGCCCTGAAGAGTATCATGCAGCTTTGTTTGCGGCACAAAAACCCCTTCACGCCCATACAGAGGTTACTCAACTAGATGGCATTGCACGCCTAATGGCCCTGAAGGCAAACCATAACATGAGCATAATTTGCTTCAATGATTTGTTGTCAGTTATTGCTAGCCTGTTGCCTAAAGAAAATATATTGCCAAAGAACATGTACGAGTCGAACAAAATCCTCGGTTCACTTAAGATGCCGTATGAGCAAATACATGCTTGTCCAAACGGATGCATGTTATTTAGAAATGAACATAAAGATACGAATTATTGTGTCAAGTGCAAATCCTCTAGGTATATTGAGGTAATAGATGATGATGGTAGCAAGAGGCAGCTCACAATTGCCGTCAATATCCTTCGATATCTTTCATTCACAGAAAGGATCCAGAGGCTTTATATGACCGAGGAAACTGCCCAATATATGAGATGGGCCGCCGAAGGGAAGATGTACAATACAAAAAAGATGCAACATCCACGGGATGGTGAAGCATGGAAGAAATTTGTTGAAATTCATAAGAAAACAGATGACTGGAAGAGTGTAGCTGTTGGGATAACAACCGACGGGTTCAATCCATATGGTTTGATGGCTGCCATATACAGTTGTTGGCCAGTATATGTTATCCCCCTGAATCTGCCCCCTGGCGTTTGCATGCAACGACATCACATGTTCCTGACGTTGATAATTCCAGGTCCTAACTATCCCGGGAAGCATATGAGTGTGTATATGGAGCCATTGGTGGACGACTTACTTGTTGCTTGGAACAACGGGGTCCGGACATACGATGCCGTTTCAAAGAAGCACTTCAATATGCATATCTGGTACCACACATCGCTACATGACCTACCGGCACGTGCGATATTTTGTGGTTGGTGTGTAAAGGGGAAGTGGCCTTGCCCAGTGTGTCGACAGCGTGTGACTTTCATTTGGCTGGCTAAGGGTCACAAGTATGTATGCTTTGACCAACATCGGCAGTTCCTTCGTCTTGATCACCCATACAGGCAAGACGCTATGCACTTCCAAAAAGGTGTTATTGTTGATGACCCGCCACCACCTATTATGACCGGTGCCCAGCTTAAGGATGAGTTAGATGCTCTCGAGGAAAAGCTCGATGGGAAAGGTTTTGTGGGATATGGAGAGACACACCAGTGGACTCACATTCCAAGCTTATGGAGGCTCCCTTACTTTAAAGATCTTCTACTTCCACACAACATTGATGTAATGCACACTGAAAAGAATATTGCGGAGGCCTTACTCGGCACGCTCCTCGACACCGAGAAGTCAAAGGATAACATTCAGGCTAGGATCGATCAAGCCAAACTATGCAACAGGCCAAAATTAAATTTGGTGCCTCGTGCAAAAGGTAATTCTTGGAAGAAGCCACCAGCCCCTTTCACCCCTTCAATGCCCCAAAGGAAGGAAATTCTCCAATGGATTGTGAACAACTTGTACTTCCCTGATGGATATGCAGCTAATATCATGAGGGGAGTGAATATGGCTACAAAGCGAATAGGAGGCCTCAAGAGTCATGACTACCATGTATGGCTTGAGCGGATAATGCCTGTGATGATTCGAGGGTATGTCAGAGAGGATATTTGGCGAGTGCTGGCGGAGTTGAGCTACTTCTTCCGTCAGCTTTGTGCCAAAGAACTAGATTATGAAGTGGTTGCAAAGTTGGAGGAACAAGCACCTGAGTTGCTATGCAAGTTAGAGATGATATTTCCGCCAGGTTTCTTTAATCCGATGCAACATATGATCTTACATCTCGCGTATGAGGCTAGAATGGGAGGACCTGTGCAGTTCCGATGGCAGTATGCACCTGAACGGGAGTTCAAGCATCTTCGTGGGAAATGTAAGAATAAAGCCCGCATTGAAGCCTCCATAGCCGAGGCATACCTGAACGAGGAGGTGGCCACGACCACGACAAAGTACTATCATGACAGTATTCAGACTAGGTTAAATCCAGCTCCTCGTTACAATGAAGAACCCACCAGTAATGTTTCCGACCTTAGCCTCTTCGAAGGCCAAGGTGGCAAAGCAAGTGGACCGAAGCCCAAGAACTTTTCACCTACTGAGTGGTCGACTATTATGATCTATGTCTTGACCAACATGGAAGAAGTGCAACCGTACATAAAGTAAGTGTAGAACACCTTTATTGACAACTACTCACTAGTCTTGAGTTCTAACTCGAATTCTTCCTATTGCTAGGGAATTCCAGAACGAATTCTGGAAGCTACCACGGCCTCCTAGCGACGAAGAATCAGCAGACCTTCTTGAAGATACCAATGCTGATGGCGGTTTCATTTCTTGGTTCTCAAGAAAAGTAACTTTTCTAACTTTATGTTACTTCAAGTTGATCTTACTTGCCTGTAATGCTTCCACTAATGAACCAGACAATCTCCTATTAATCTTGTAGGCATATCAGGAGGTTGATATGGACGCCAAAGTGAGAGAAGTAGCCAAAGGTTTTGAATACGAGGCCAAGTCATTTAAGGCTTACGACATGAATGGGTATCGCTTCCACACTGATAAACACACGCGTGAGAGGCCCAACCGAAGGTCAATAAATAGTGCGGTCTATTGTCTAGGGACAGATGGACGTCACTACTATGGAACCATCGAAGAAATTTATGAGTTGCAGTATTGTGGTTTACAAGGAGTGAAGCCCATCGTATTCAGATGCAGCTGGCTCAATCCTGAGAAAGTGAGACGAACCCCTAGTATTGGCTTTGTCGAAGTTGAACGAGCATCGAAATATGCAGGAAATGATGTCTATATTATGGCTCAACAGGCTACACAAGTGTTTTTTCTCCCATACGCGTGCACATCTACGGAATATATCGATCTCTTGAAGTGGGATGTCGTGTACAAGGTACCCCCGCGTATCAAGGTACCTACCCCAAACAAGGACGATTACCATATAAACCCTAACACATACGAGGGAGAGTTCTTTCAAGAAGCAGACACTGACGAAGACGAAGATGATGCAAAGGAAGATGATGGCGTGCATCACGAACATGATGCTATGGAACATGAGGCCATGGATGACATGGAAGTAGATAATGCAGAGGACGAATACGAGGATGTTTCTGACCCTCGAGATTTGGCATTACTTATGCGATGGCACATGGGGCTAGATGAGGATGAGGGGCCCCCTGAAGACTTCGAGGATGAATGTATGAACGGGCGTGATAGCGATGATGAAAGCCCTGATCCAAATGTTGCACCTAATATTGACCCTTATTTCTAACAACTCCATGTAATCGTGTGAGAACTCTATGTATGTGTGTCACAACTCTATGTATTCGTGTGTGTAACAACTCTATGTATTCGTGTGTGCAACAACTCTATGTATTCGTGTGTGCAACAACTCTATGTATTTGTGTGTGTAACAACTATATGTATTATTGTGACAATTCCATGTATTCTTCATATGTGATATATTTATTGTATTTACATCAAGTTGTATCATCTGTACTAACTGGTTTGTTCTTCTTCGTATCAGGTGATTGAAACATGACAGGTAGCAAGAAGATTCCAAAGGAAAGTTTGAAAAAAGTGAATGATCTGTACAATGATCAACCTGCTCGACCGGTGAAAGCGGTGGCCGCTCCTTCATCGGTTGCCACAACCGCCAAGAAGGCCAAAGGATTGGCGGGTCTAGACACCCGTCCGGCAAAACGTGCGAAACAAGGTCGAGTACCACGCGGGGGAGGAGTAGGAGGCGGACGAGGAGGGGGAGTAGGTGAGGCAGGAGGAGGAGGCAGACGAGGAGGCGGACGAGGAGGGGGAGTAGGTGAGGCAGGAGGAGGAGGCGGATGAGGAGGCGGACGAGGAGGGGGAGTAGGTGAGGCAGGAGGAGGAGGCGGACGAGGAGGGGGAGTAGGTGAGGCAGGAGGAGGAGGCGGACGAGGAGGGGGAGTAGGTGAGGCAGGAGGAGGAGGCGGATGAGGAGGCGGACGAGGAGGGGGAGTAGGTGAGGCAGGAGGAGGAGGCAGACGAGGAGGCGGACGAGGAGGGGGAGTATGTGAGGCATGAGGAGTACGTAAAGCAGCCCAGAGTAGAGCACCTCTTTCTTCTCCTCGACCCTCTGATGCAGTGCTTCACCATGCTCAGGAGGAGGAAACAGAGGATGGGGATGAGGCGTGTGAGGAGGAGGACGAGGAGGATTTTGCGGAGGAGGTGGTGGAGGATGAGGAGGAGGAGGTGGTGGAGGACGACGCCGCCGAGAGGAGGCTGGTTGTTCGTCAGGTTTCTGAGGGTGGGGATGGACCCTCACATGTGACAGAGCACCACGAGGTGAGCGGTTCGACTATCAGCACTACTTCCGGAGGGAAAGTGTGGCTGCGTGGTCCTTCAAAGCTTCCAAGACGTCCATATGTGCATAGAGACGTGTTGATTAAACCAATGGGAGAGAAGTAAGTGGTTATCTCGACTCATCCCATATAAATTGTACCTTTTGTCATTTCCTCACATATAATATGACTTCACTCTTCGAAATGCAGAAGCTTAGTAAAAGGTGGTGAGAGGCGTCTGCCACGGTCGCCGAGTGGCATCATTGGGGGTCTTTGTAGGTTAAATTATCCTGGACTGGTCACTTTGCCGAACGGTATCATTGAGCCAGCTTGGTCATGGGATCACTACAAACTTGCACCGGATTTCCTGGATATGCGTCAGAGGGTTTATGATAACAGAGCCATGCGAGTGGTCAACGATTTCTGGGTAAGTCCTTTCAAACACCTAAATGTCAATACCAAAAGGTTTAAATTTGCCATAGTCATGATTTAACCCTTCTCACATGTATGCATGTTTGTAGGATTTCTATACATGCGTTGAGGGTCAGAAGGATCGTGCAAATGTGGTGGTCGAGAATATTGCCAAGAAACTAGTCCACGACATGCACTATGAGGAGCGCGTCCGGTTAGTGGTCAAGTATCACGCGGACTATCTCAACCATAGGATTTCCAAACAGGAGGCTCGAGGGACGCATCTTTCACGGGACAATTACTTCAAGGCAAGTGACGATGGATGCTTGCTATTCCCTACATTACCGCAAAATTAGAATCCTTACTAAGATGTATTTGTTTAATTTACAGGTGATTCCTCGGTGGTGCGCTGACAAACGTCCGTGCTGGGAGAAGATCGTCGAACGGTGGACAGATCCAGGGTGGCAGGATGAACACAAAGTAATATCTGAACGGCGTAAGTTGATGGGGGGTCGAGGACACCGTCAAGGCAACCTCACCATCCCAGGTGTCGTCTCAAAACATGTAGGCAACCACATCCTTTTCATCATGTTCTCTTTCATTTGTGAGCATTCCCTTGATTGTTTGGATCGCTTTCTTTTGCAGAAAGAAGACACTGGCAAGGATATCACTTACTTCGAGGCATGGACCATCAAACGTACCAAAGACGACAAGGACAAGGACCCTCTCCACCCGGAGAGGGACTGGATCAGCTCTAAAGCCCGGTCAGATGGAGAGAACTACACCAAAAAATTGAAGGAGACGTACGGGCCTGACGCTGATCCTCACGTGCTACCGTTTGACCCTCTTGTGGCCATTGCCGCGGCAGGCGGTAGACCGAATGGCCGGATGGCGGTTCACCTCGATTCTGTCATAACCTCCTCCCTTCCGAGAGTCAACACGCTCCGTGCTATGAGTACTGGCTCTACTCCTACCGTAGAGCGTCACGTACCACATTCCGTGAGCATTATTGAGGATATTCAGGTCAGTGCTTCTTCATTGATCCTTCATGGTCCTGCATATTTGCATTTCAACATGAATGACATTTGCATTGCCATATTGTAGACTCGACTGATTGACACCGAGAAAGAACGAGATGAAAACCGGGCCAAGCTGAAGGCACAAGATGATCTAGTGAAGTCTTTACAACATATGGTGGCCAATCTTTATTCCATGCAAGGCCAACCAGTGCCAGAGATGCCACCGACGCCAGAGTGGAACATTGTGAGTTTCGTTCAAACTATTTCTATCACCATTTTCGGCATTACCATATGCATTCATCTCACTATTGGGTCAATCCATCACAGCTCAACCCATCACAAGGGTCGAACAATGTTCCGGTAGTTCCACCTCAAGTTGGTGGAGTTGGGGCAGCAAAGGGAATAATGCCTTCTAATGTTGATGTTATCACTCCGGTTGATGGAGTTGGGGCAGCAAACGGAATGATGCCTTCTAATGTTGATGTTATCACTCCGATCTCCAAAATCGCGTGAACTTCATGTTATGTTATGTTAGAAACTGTTCCTTGTATGTTGAGAACTCTTGCATCTTGAGACTTGTAAACTTGTGGTAGTCGAGTGTCTTCACTACTATTTCACCTTTTATGCACTATTGCTTTTATGTGGAATGCTTTTCAGAATCATTGCTTCTTTTGTTCAATGATGCCTATATGTGACATGTTCTATGTGTGATGAACTATATGCTGCTGCTGTATATGTTTCGCTGCAGGAAAGAAACAGAAACAGGAAAAAAGGCTCCTGGGCACACCATTACCGAGGGTGGCTCTCGGTAATAACTGTGAGACTGGACCATAATGCACCCTTTACCGAGAGGCCTCTCGGTAAACGTGTACCAACCAGTAGAACCTGACACCTTTATCGAGAGGCCTCTCGGTAAAGGATAATAACCTGCGGTGCCCCTGACAACTTTACCGAGAGGGCTCTCGGTAAAGGGAAAAGGATTGTCGAGGGTCGCTCTCGGCAAAGTTGGACCTCGGCCTGCTCTCGTGGTCCCACATGTTAGGAGGTGACACGTGTCAGCCTCCTAGTGGTTCTCTTTGCCGAGAGGGGCTCTCGGCCAAGATGGCCCTCGGCCTGTTTGCCTAGTCCCACATGTCAGGAGCTGACACGTGTCAGCCACCTACTGGGTGGCCTTGCCGAGAGTGGCTCTCGGCAAAGTTGGCCCTCGGCCTGTTCGCCTGGTCCCACATGTCAGGAGCTGACACGTGTCAGCCACCTACTGGGTGGCTTTGCCGAGAGGGGCTCTCGGCAAAGCTGGCCCTCGGCCTGTTCGCCTGGTCCCACATGTCAGGAGCTGACACGTGTCAGCCACCTACTGGGTGGCTTTGCCGAGAGAGGCTCTCGGCAAAGCTGGCCCTCGGCCTGTTCGCCTGGTCCCACGTGTCAGGAGCTGACACGTGTCAGCCACCTACTGGGTGGATTTGCCGAGAGTGGCTCTCGGCAAAGCTGGCCCTCGGCCTGTTCGCCTGGTCCCACATGTCAGGAGCTGACACATGTCGGCCACCTACTGGGTGGCTTTGCTGAGAGTTGCTCTCGGCAAAGTTGGCCCTCGGCCTGTTCGCCTGGTCCCACATGTCAGCAGCTGACACGTGTCAACCACCTACTGGCTCTCTTTGCCGAAAGTGGCACTCGGCAAAGAAGGCCCTCGGCCTGTTCCCCTGGTCCCACGTATCAGGAACCGCCGGCACCGTCTGCTATCCGTTAGCTACTTTATTTTGCCGAGTGGTACTGTTTGGCTCTCGGCCAAGCCTTTGCCGAGTGCCCGTGTTCTGGCTCTCGGCAAACTCCTGTTTGTCGAAGAGGTGTACGCCGGGTGGTTTTCGCCGAGGGTGACACTCGGCAAAGGCTTTGCCGGCGGTTTTCGGCCCTTTGCCGAGTGTCCGTGGCACTCGGCGTAGCCCAGAATTCCAGTAGTGTCTCCGTCCGACCTTGGATATGGTTCGGGAGAGGGTTCAGAGTAGTCGTATTGTGACTCGAAGCCTCGGACCACCTAGCCCCACCCGAGCCCTTCCTGACATAGTACTAGGTCTTGCTCCGCCGAGACGATTGAACGAAGTCAAAAACATTTTTGTTTTGTTTATGTTGGTGTACGATGACCTTATTGATACCTCCTAGTCAAGAGTTGTTTTCATAACACCAACACATTTGTTTTAGAAGAAACCACTGGTAAATATTCTTGGTATTCTAGATTTTTCTATTTAATTTGTGGATAGTTATCCCTCTTGTTCAATTGCACAGAAAATAGACAATCATGCATTCTCGATACATCACTCAACTTTATAGTTGTTTGTCATATATTTAAGGAAATTGCAATAGAGATAATAATGTTAATATAACTTTGCAATTGATATAAGTGGCATGGATTAATCCGTGAAGACTTATAACTTATATTTATGTTTTCTTTTCATTTTCTGGATCTAGAAGAGTTTATAAACCAAAAAAAAGACACTATGTACAAAAGGAAACTACTACATCGCACTCCATATTTTATATGCATGGAATTTAGTTAAGTTGCACTTCTTACAGGTTCAAATTTATAATAAATAAATTCTATCTTAATGCCTAGTGATATTATTACACATTTGTTAAATATAACAAAAAATGTAGTAGTTAAAACCATACTCGAAAAGGACAGATTGTAACTACAAGGTAATTAAAAAAGTTCAGTCTAAATAAATGATATTCGTATATTTAGTTCCGTTCAATGCCATAGCAATTGTCATTCATTACCAATACCTAATGCATATATTTATTTTGATGAAATTCATCCTTGAATCCACCCAATATTCAGCAACACCGATTGACCATTAATTGGACGGAAATTATAAATAGCAAAAGTTCGCTAGTTAGGGAAATTGCTAGCGCGTGGAACGCAGAGAAGCGGGTCTGCCTCCGAGCTCGCCGGAGGAGAACTCGGAGGATGACGACCGGGCGATGGAGTAGGTATCTGACGACGAGCACATGCTTGCTCCAGTCGCACTTCACCATGGCGCATGCGCAGGTGCACTTCAACGCTGTCATGGCGGAGGAGGAGCGGGAGCAGGCGACGCTGTCGGTCTCCGCATTTCGGATGCTGCGGGAGGAGCATCGGTATAATATGGACCTCTTCGAGCAGCACTGGCTCACGATGGCTCAATTTTTGGCGAGCAGGCCGTCGCAGTGATGGTCGCAGAGGATTCGTGCTTCGTCGCTGAGCAGCAGGCGCTCTACGAGTCCGTACGCAGCGCCCACACCATCTGCCATGACCAGTGGCAGCTCCACGTTAACGAGGCGGCGCGCGGCCTAATTTTCGAGCAGATCACGGCGGAGGTGGAAGCGAAGGCGACGCGGATAGTGCCAGACGGCAATGCCACTAACGTCGGCAGCTCAACGTTGTTTACACCGGGCTACAATAATCATGAGATTAGACTGTCCACACATGTTGTCGACCTCACCTCCATTGGAGGCGTCCACTCATAGGCGGCAAACTCCGGCGAGGAAGAGTAGGACGTGGAACACAGACGTGCCCATGGCCGACGAAGAGCAAGACATGGGACACGGACGTGCGCACAGATGACGAAGAATAGAATAAGGTCGGACATTTTTGCTATGTAATAAAATCCTACTATTGATGAAAATGGAATAGCCGCTTTTTTTTATGCACTAGATTTGATGACCGGCTACGCTAGCGCTATCCACGGACACGTCCAGACATGTCCGTGGATGTTTTACCTGTTTTCATGGAGAGAGTGGAGATGCGCTAAATGAGTGGATCTTGTAGTAGGTGCTCCCTTTGTCCCAAAATATAATGTGTATTACATTTTTTTAAGGTCAAACATTGTAAACTTGGACCAAATTCATAGAAAAATTATCGACATCTAGAATAACAAATCAATACAGTTAGATTTATCATGAAATATATTTTCATATGGTATATATTTGGTTATGTAGATATAGATCATTTCTCTATAAACTTGTTCTAAGTTTGTGAAGCTTGTGTTTCACAAAAATCATTGTGCGGTATGTTATATTGGGATGGGGAGTACAACTTAACCCGAGACGGGTCTGTGTTGCAAAACTGGTATATAAAAGTCAGTGTAGAACAAGTTGCACACCTTAATTTCTTGGTAGGTAAGAATTGTTGGAATAAATGGGCCTTGCCCATCAAACTTTCAGAAAAATTGGAGAGAAGTTCCAGCGACGACAAGCTCTCTTCTGAGTCAAGCACGATTCAGTGAAGCTAGCTAGGCCATCATTCTTCTTCATCGTCGCTGAGACTAACTGAGCTACCGGGCGGCTGCATTACTATTACTCGTGCCTGATTATAATCACAAGAAACAGAAGTTCAGATCGAGCAGCGCGGGCCTTACCGATGTATCAATCCATCCATCCATCGCTCCGCCGGTCGGCAGGGTAGCAATCCCGTCACCGGTGCAGCGCCGAGGACGACGAACTCGGGCCGTCGACGGGGCGAGAAGCCATGCTGGAGAAGGAGCGCACGTGCTGCAACCGCTTTGGGTCGATGGATCGAGCACGTGCCCTGCTTCTCCAGCACCGTTCGCTCGCCCCTCCTCTTCTTCCTCCTCCTACTCTGCTACATACTCCGACGAGCAACCGGGGAACGGTGGAAGCCTGGAGCGAGCAAGAAGAGGAACGAATGCTGCATGGCCAGTGAGAGAGACCGGCTAGCTACTAGCAACCACTACTGCTACTACAGTACCGCGGCAGCAGCAGGTATATATAGGCGCGCGCGGCGCGACGCGTGCCAGTGTATTGCGATCCATGGTGGATCTATCTGTCTATCCATCCAGAAAAGGTTGCGGCTCTCCGGCGACCTTTTGGCGAAAGCGGGGGCGAGCTGAGCTGGGCTGACCCGCGGCACCTGCCCTCGCCGCCTCTGGACCGATGGGCAAATGGCAGACCACCAAACCCCGCGCCCATATCACTCCAACCCGCAGCCCGGAGCTTTTAGTTGGTCGCTGTCCCGATCCGATCAGCAAGAGCAACCCGGTCTCGCCGAGATGACGGCAGCGGACGGCGATGCTTGTTCAAGCGGTTTTTTAACCGGCCGTCGGCCCGGCCCTCGGACGGCGACCAGAGGAGCGTAGTTTCTTAATGGCGAGACCACATGTTTAACCTAGTTAATTTACCCCGGTGACTCACTCGTCTTCAGCTCTTATCTTGCTACAGCATCTGCATTCACGCATCGAATGGCGCCGAGAGATGAGATGGCGGACGGCGATGGGTTAATTCGCTCCGGACAAACTCGAAGTCCATAGAGTAAAGAACAGCGGCTATCTGCTACCGTCGCCGATTAGACAATTGCACGCGCGACACCGACGGCGCCATGGGAGGGGGGTTGGGAGGAGGGTGCCCGCCATGATGGCGTAAACATTAATAATCTAACCACGCGCACGAGATGACATAGAGCTTCCAGAGAGGAAAACAAGTGCAGGCCCGCCCCGGACGGTGGTTGTCAGTGGAGGGACGCCATGCGCGCGCCGCGCGTCCGTCAGGTTCATGTCAATCCAAAAGGTGACAGGGAGGATGAGGAGACGATGGTCGGGCGTGCTGTTTCTTTTCCTGGCTGTCCGGATGGATGGATCGCCAACCCATCGCACAACCGAATTGGCCGGCCCTCCTTGACTCTTTTAAGCAACTCCGGCCATGCTCAATTCTGGCCTCCCTGAGGTCTTTCTAGGGCCCCTCTTCTACTTTAATGATTGATCCTCTTTTTTGTGGGGCACTCGCACTCCGAGCATCTTTAGATTCTTTCTCCATATGTTCTCGCATTAAAAAAAGACCGAAAAAATGGAGGTGGTGGTATGTGAGTACAGATTTTCATTTGTAGCAGTATGATTTTGTTTTCATATGTAGTGTAAACAAAAAAGACAAATACATGGATCAAAGGGTTTGCAGCCAGAAATTAATCTTTTTTATATAGCATATGAATCATTGTATTATTTACTGAAATTTTGCACATAGGTATAGAACATCTATATATATGTACCCAATTTTTTTTGTAACTTCTAAATGATACTATTATCTTTACAATTTTTGGCAAATGGCCTCACCCCCAAGGTGGTGGAATATGGAACTCCCTACTATCTCGGAGTAAGTTCTTTTAGTCAAAACCCATAAAGCTGGTGATAATAAGGAGGGAAATAGAGAGAGGAAGGGGTAGAGTTCCTCCGAAATGGTTGGTCGGGTAGTTGTATCTTCTCTCCATGTTTTTGTCTTAGATTGTCTCCACTGTGTATTATTGTTGTGAAATTCTTTTGTATTGACCGATGAGGCATGGGTCGCTGATGAAATGCCTGTGGCGACTTTGGTCAGTTCAAGATCACATAATTTGGTACAAAAAATACCCATGCTTTGTTGTAAATGGTTCATGTTTGTAAGTGTTGTCGTTGTCGCTCTACTCACTTTTTTTATTAAGAGTGTCCAATCTAATTAGTACTTATTTGTTTTTAAATTAGCAATCAATTGCTTTTTTCAGCCAATCAGATCTTCATTCACGAACCAAACTTATCAAAGTCAGTTCTACTCGTGCTTTTGTGAAGGATATGGACATGGAATTGAAAACTAGAATCATGGTTCCATTCAAAATTTTCTTTAGATGCTTTGGAATTCATGAAATTCCACTCTAATTCCACATATGTCATTATTACAAACTAATCCCTTTAACTTGATCCCTGCTAGGAACCCATACACTCGAGGTACCTGGCCACCTTTTGATGAACCCAACTACTCTTGTCGATGACCCGAGAACAAGATCATATTGGCAAGCTCTTGCTGAAGATCGATGTTGTTTTAGAAGGAAGATGCAAGAATCGACCGACTTTAAATTAATGAAGCCATCATGACAATAGTTAAACAAGATCAATGTTGTCACAAGCTCTCTTAATTAGAGTTTTTTATTTTGATAAACACCGAGTAAAATGTTGAAGCACACATGCACGAAACACCAAGTAAAATGTTGAAGCACACATCACGCACACTACCACACAACCCCTATTGGGTACGGAGTTACAGATCAAAGATTGGTTGAGTCACCACTTGCACCTTGAACCTACCATGTTGAAGGTACACTCATCTTCTTAACAATCCAATCAAAGATTCATTCTCAAGAATCAAGAGAGTTTATCAGCACTAGTCGCACGATAAAAAAAAATATAGTGCCTGCTTAGTAGTTAGCCGTAGGATGCTCGATGCTACAAATGCAAGTACTTGTGCTATGAGCCGATTTATTTACCCTCTGGCCACCAAATAGCCAACATAAAATGAATTCCCAAACTACCCATTCGAATTGCACCCATCCCACCAAAAAGGCCCACCCACAATCGCGTCCAGCGAAACAAAGCGAGCAAACCCTTCTCCCCCAATCTCCCTGAAACAAGAATATTCCCTTTGCTAGCCATCAAGAAGCATGTAGAAAGGATGTCGGACGGGCATTTAGGGATCTACAAGCTCAATTTGTCATTGTCCATGGGCTTGCACAATTGTGGCATCAAAAGGATTTGTGGCGCATCATGATCCTGTGCGCGATATTGCGTAACATGATCATAAAGGACGAGGGGAAACAACCACCAGATTATTGCTATGCGAATGAGGGGAACAAACACTAGTAGAAAAAGGGCCTAATGTTCAGCTCATTAGTCCCGGTTTGTAAATGAACCGGCACTAATGTGACCATTAGTGCCGGTTCCAACGGCTAGGCGGGCGGCGCTCATTAGTCCTGGTTCGTGGAGAACCTTTGGTACCGGTTCATGCGATGAACCGGGAATAAAGAGGTGGTGGCAGGCTGGTGTCAGGCTGGGGCCCCACCAGCACCTTTAGTCCCGGTTCGTGGCACGAACCGGGACTAGAGATGCACCTTTACTCCCGGTTCGTATAACAACCGGGACTAAAGATCATCCTATATAAACCCTTCGTTGAGCCCGAGCTCTCTGTTCTTCCCCTTTCCTCTCCCCTCTGTTTTCTTCCTCTCCTCTCGAGCTCATCCTCCATTTTTGCCAAAATTTGTCAAGATTTGAAGGCACCCCATCCATCCAAGTGATCACAAAGGTTAGCAACTTTGTCCTTTCATCTCTCATTGCTAGATTAGCTCTTGCAATACTCTATAAGTATAGTGATTTGTGGGTTTTAGTTTGGGAGGAATTATATGTGGTAGTTTATTTGATTTATATGCAATTTAAGGTCAAAATAACTCTTAGTTTGTATATGCAAGTGTGGTTTACTTAGTGCCTTCCCGTCTCCGTCCTAACCGCCGTCGATCGCCCGCACCGTCCCGTCGCCGGCGCCACCTTGTGGTGAGCCTCTTGTTCTTATCTTTTTTATATAAAAAATCATATTTGTGTGATTTAGATATATAGTTACTTGTAAAATTATCTTACCCATACGCTGTTTGTTATACATAGTGCCATGGTTTTGATATCCGTCCCCGTCGACCCTCGTCCGGTTTATGATTTGGATGTGGTATATTCCCTTTTATAACTATTTGTTGCATTTCATGTTTACGACAAATTATGGCCATCAAGTTGACATATATATTTTTATCTAGGAGGTATGTGAACCGGAAATTCCAACCGACCCTATTGTCGAGAGGTTAAATTTATTTTAAAAAGAAAACGAGTATTTGAGAGAAAAATTGAAAAGAATTGAGAAGGAGGAGATGAAATTGGAGTTGCATGTTGCCGATGTCGTCGGTGATCACAAGATCAAGATGGAGAAAATGCGCTTGAAGATTAGAAAGATTAGAAAATATGCCATTGATAGTGAGGCTTGGTATCATAATGCTGTTGGATCAATTGTTACCTTAGTTGCGATCTTGATCGCATTTGTTGTTGCATTTAAATGCTTTAGCTAGAGAGTTATGTGTATGTTGTTTTATGAGAATAAGTGTTGTATGAACTTGTATTAATTTGCTCTATTCAGTGCTGTGTAATGAAGATGAGCCGGCAATGGATGTGCGATGACCGACGCTCTCCCCAGTTCGTGTTAAACCGGGACTAGGGGGGACCTTTAGTCCCCACCCTTTAGTGCCGGTTTCAGAACGGGCACCAAAGGGCCTTACGAACCGGGACTATAGTCCGTTTCTGCACTAGTGAAATTTTTATACCATCAGTTAAGCCATAGAAAGATGAACGACGATGACAAAAATTTCTTCAAATGCATTGACGGATTGAAAACCATTCAGGTCATGAACAACTTCGTGATGATCTAGTTGCGCATTTGTGGTTGTTTCATGGTCATAAATTTTTCATATTATTTTATATTTTGAATTATTTGGACCATTTTGTTATGTTTGAATTTCAATTTCAATTTCAAACCAAATTTCGTAAATTGTGGATTTAAATTAATTATCACATATATGTGCCCGATATAACATTGTTCAGACTATTATGGTGATACTATATATAAATATGAATATGTCATTTGTATGCTTGTCTAATGCGAAATGTATGTCATTTGTATGCTTGTTTAATGTGAAATGTATGTCATTTGTATGCTAGTTTAGTGGGGAATAGAAAAAAAGTTGTAGGGGAAGATATTTATAGAAACTAAGAAAAGACCTCACCAGATAACTTCCCATAAATTATATGTATGTCGTCACCCCGTAAAACTACTTCTACGTGGAGTTTTTTACATGAGCTATTGGAGATGCTCTTAGATTTGTTTCCATGTGTGTATTGTCGACAAAGAATTCTTTTGTTGTGACTGATGAGGCATAGGTCGCTAGTGAAATGCCAGTGACTTTGGTTAGTTCAAGATCACAAAATTTATAGGAAAAATACACATGCTTTATTGTAAATGGTACTTGTGTCTAAGTGTCATTGTTGTCGCTTTACTCACATTTTTATCAAGTCAGTTCTACCCATGTTTTTGTAAACTATATGGGTTTCATTTCAAACTTTCTTTATATGCTTTGGAATTCATGAAATTCCACATATGTCCTTCTTACTAACTAGTCCCTTAAAATTGACCCCTATTGTGGACCCATACACCCGAGCTCCCAGGTCACTTTTTGATGAACCCAACAGTTCTTGTCGATGACCCGAGAATGAGCTCTCGTTGAAGATCGATGTTGTTTTATAAAAAGGTGCAAGAAGCACCCAACTTTATTAAATTAATAAATCCATCATGACGATAGTTAAATATGATTGTTGATGTCATATGCTCCCTTAAGAGATCTTTTTGACAAAGACCTGGTAAAATGTTGAATCACACATGCACACAAACACACCACACATGGATGGATCAAAGATTGGCAGAGTCATCACTTGTACCCCGCAATCTACATGAACATTGTCTCCTATTAAAAGATAGCACTGTCTTAATAAAACACACATAGGTTTGACAGGAGCAACTAGTTAACGAGCGGTCCGGGAGCACTCCGCGCGTGACAAGTGTCGCGCGCGGAGCGGTCCGGGAGCACTCCGCGCGTGACAAGTGTCGCGCGCGGAGCGCTCCCGCAAGGGAAAACCAGTTGCGCGGTTGGTTCCCGGTTTTCCCTTTCCGGTTTGTGGTTTGGTGCGTTTTGCAGTTTGACCCTCGAACTACCAAAAAAATTCGTATTCCCTTTCCGCGCGAAAACACAAAGAAAATACCAGCTCGCGTGGTTGGTTCCCTGTTTCCCTTTCTCGTTTCCCTTTTTGTTCCCATTATATTTCCGGGTAATGGAGATTTATGGGGTAGTTACGGGCGGGGACTACCAACACTATAAAATGTGACCTTTCAAGTAAAGAAAAAAAGCAACTTTTTAATGTAAAACGGCAGTCTCCAGAATCGTTCAATCGTGTGACTTCTTTATAGGCACAGGTGAACACTAGGAGAGGCACGGGTGTATAACTTTACTAAATTGAAGAAAAGCGCCTCCGGCTCGCCTTCGGCTCGTTTAATTTTCATAAACATCTTGAAGGGGGGCATAGGTCGAAGTGTGTGTTGGTCGTGCAGCGTGCTGGTTTGTGCGGCGCGTTGTACGTCGTGGTGTGGCACGGTGCCTCCGGCGCGAGGGAACCTCCGGCTCGCCTTCGGCTCGTTTAATTTTCATAAACATCTTGAAGGGGGGGCATAGGTCGAAGTGTGTGTTGGTCGTGCGGCGTGCTGGTTCGTGCGGCGCGTTGTACGTCATGGTGTGGCACGGCGCCTCCGGTGCGAGGGAACCTCCGGCTCGCCTTCGGCTCGTTTAATTTTCATAAACATCTTGAAGGGGGGGCATAGGTCGAAGTGTGTGTTGGTCGTGCGGCGTGCTGGTTCGTGCGGCGCGTTGTACGTCATGGTGTGGCACGGCGCCTCCGGTGCGAGGGAACCTCCGGCTCGCCTTCGGCTCATTTAATTTTCGTAAACATCTTGAAGGGGGGCATAGGTTGAAGTGTATGTTGGTCGTGCGGCGTGCTGGTTCGTGCGGCGTGTTGTACGTCATGGTGTGGCACGGCGCCTCCGGCGCGAGGGAACCTCCTGCTCGCCTTCGGCTCGTTTAATTTTCATAAACATCTTGAAGGGGGGCATAGGTCAAATTGTGTGTTGGTCGTGCGGCATGCTGGTTCGTGGGGCGCGTTGTACCTCGTGGTGTGGCACGGCGCCTCCGGCGCAAGGGAACCTCCGGCTCCCCTTTGGCTCGTTTAATTTTCATAAACATCTTGAAGGGGGGCATAGGTCGAAGTGTGTGTTGGTCGTGCGGCGTGCTGGTTCGTGTGGCGCGTTGTACCTCGTGGTGTGGCACGGCGCCTCCGGCGCGAGGGAACCTCCGGCTCCCCTTCGGCTCGTTTAATTTTCATAAACATCTTGAAGGGGGGCCATAGGTCGAAGTGTGTGTTGGTCGTGCGGCGTGCTGGTTCGTGCGGCGCGTTGCACCTCATGGTGTGGCACGGCGCCTCCGGCGCGAGGGAACCTTCGGCTCCCCTTCGGCTCGTTTAATTTTCATAAACATCTTGAAGGGGGGCATAGGTCGAAGTGTGTGTTGGTCGTGCGGCGTGCTGGTTCGTGTGGCGCGTTGTACCTCGTGGTGTGGCACGGCGCCTCCGGCGCGAGGGAACCTGCTTGTTTAATTTTTATATAGCAGGTTGTGCAAAAGGCAAGCTGCTTTGTTTCGAAAGGCACGGGTTTGAAGCATGTGCAGTCACGTCTGCTTAAGAGCTAGGCTTTTGTTGAGGATATATAGGTTTGTGCGTGCCTTCACATGTGTGCATACTACGAAGGCATTGGTATGTTGCCTCCGGAGGCACGGGTTTGAAGCATGTGAAGTCACGTGAAGTCATTGGTATGTTGCCTCCAGAGGCACGGGTTTGAAGCATGTGAAGTCACGTGTGCGTAGGAGCTAACCACGGTTGAGGTGTTCTTGGTATTTGTGTGTGTGGATATTGCCCGGATGCATGGTGACCCAGGCTTTGGTGGCACAAGGCCATGTCACCTCTGGAGGCACGGGAGGGTGGTCTCCAGAGTCACGCGTAAGGGTATGTGTGGTGTGTGGACATTATTGCCCGGATGCATGGTGACCCAGGCTTTGGTGGCACAAGGCCATGTCACCTCTGGAGGCACGGGAGGGTGGTCTCCAGAGTCACGCGTAAGGGTATGTGTGTGTGGATATTGCCCAGAGGCATGGTGACCCAGGCTTTGGTGGCATAAGGCCATGTCACCTCTGGAGGCACGGGAGGGTGGTCTCCAGAGTCACGCGTAAGGGTTCGTTCTGGGAGTCACTGCTGTCGTACTAATAAAAAGAGCCATTGTTGTTTATAGTCTACTGGCACTCTCTGATGATGTAAGAGGCACTGTTGTCGAAATAGTTCTCTTTTCAATATGAACATGCAATTTCTAACTACATTACATAGAAATGTGAGTTATTGATAAACTGTTTTCTCACGTCTAGATAGAATTAGACTCGAGGGCTAAATCAAAAGTTTTAGTCTTCATTTTTGCTGAAGATCTTGCTAATCTCGTCACCCATTTTATTAGCTTTGACATGATTCATCTCGCTACTTAAGAGAATGTGCATTGCCTCTGCCCTCCAGTCTTCGACCTCATCCTGTGAAATTTTGCCGAGAAGAGAAGTATATTATTAGAGTTTGTGCATATAAGTTGTTTATAAGTAAATATATATAAACTTACTGTCAAATCTTCCAGGTCTTCGACAAACTTTTCACCATTGTAGATGAATGCAAGCTTTAAAACAGCAAATGTTGATTCTCCCTTTTCTACCACTGGAACATCTTGCACGGTATGAATCTGCCATCTTGTTTTGTTTGGATTCATTGTTTGTTCAAGTATGGTGTTGAAGTCTTCTTTAAACCTAGGTACCTGGGAATATTGCATTTTGTAAGTAATTGTTTTAATATTGCAACTAGTAAAACTGAAAAAATTGTTACGTATAAATGCTTACGATTGCCGACTTATGAACATGATATTCCTGAAGCTGTCTTTCTCTTTCTTTTTTAGCATCTTTATTTTCCTGAAGAACTCGAGATGCTTCTTTTGGATCCAATTTATCCATGTCTATCTTTTCTTTCTCAAATTCCTCTGGAGTCGTTTCTCGAGGATCAATAATGTGAACTTTGTGTTTGTATTTGTCCAGCACATATAGTACATAGCGGTCATGCTTCTCCATTGGAATAAATATCTGCGTACAAAATACTTGTTGCTTAGATGACAGTTTAATATAAAGTAATTTAATAGAACGCATATTTTTTGATTTTGTCATGGAGGAAAGGGTTGTTACCATGTTTGCTGTTGAGAGCTTTTTGCGTTGATTTTCCTTGAGATACATGGGGACCAGCTGATTCTTTGTTTTTTGTAATTCATTTTTAAATTTTGTAATACTAGTTTTGTGTTTCTTTAAATCCAATATATGCTGCAAACAATATTTATGATGAAAAAAACTGTTAGAAGAAAGAGTTGTGTAACAATATAAAAAGAGTAGGTGTTGCAATATAGACAAGATTTTGCTTTTTAAAAGTTTACCTCTGCAAAGTTTGGGCCTAATATTACTCTGTCACTCTGTTTTGAATCTTGTCTGCTTTCCCAGATTTCTGCTATGTCATCAAGGACCCTCTTTTCCATATGATGTGGTATGTTCGTCTGTGCTGGTCTTGGACCAAATACTGCCTTCAGTTGGGCTCCAGTAAGTTGCATGCTTTCACTGTCCCTGCAGATGCGCCTAAATATAGTTTTGCTGTGACAGGGAGATAAAATAACTTTGGAGGTCACGGTCAGTGAGAAACAGATTTTTACATTATTTTTGGCCTCTGTCCAACTATTTTGAGGTGCAATAGAAAACAACTCACTTTTTGTATTCCTCCTGCCAGCTGTCGCTCATGACTAGATGAAAGAGGTCGGACGCTTCTTTTGTGTGTTGGAAGCAATGAGAATGTTTTGGGTATGGACTGGTGCTTCGTCTTTTTTTCCTTTTTGTTTCATCTGTTTCTGTCAGCGGAAGCAGATATGTAATATGTAAGCTTTCGTGATACGAAAGACATTGGTGAACCGTGGGATGGTTAGGTTATTACAAAAAAAAGATAAGTGGAAATGATTTTCTTAACTTTGTTGGTGGAAAAGAACTTTGAAGTTTCTGGTTTGAATTCTTTGATTCTTCCAGGTAGATCCTCGCACTTTACTTGGTTTGTTTCACCAAATATGGCTGTAAAAAGGAACTCTGGTTTCCACTCGGCATCTACGTTGCTTTGCTGCATGGAGGTCATTGGATATTCTTTTATTTTTCTTTCATGAGATAATTGAAGTATTCAAGTAGTGCTGCTTGTAAAAATTAAAATTGTTGCTCTCGTACTATTCACTTACATCGAAATCCTCATCATCTTTTATGAGATCAATGCCATTCCAGTATTTTGCAAATTGAACCATGAAATGTCCGCATTGGGTACCCTGCTGTTTTGGCACGCAAACTCTGTTAGGTGTTTCTGCTATCCTCGACCAGTTCGGTTCGCTGTTGGCTCGTAGCTCCGCTTCGCCGTAATGCTTCTTCATGAGTGCGTGCATCCTTTTAATCTGTGATTGCGGTTTAGTGTTATTGTTGGGTTTTGGCATTAAACAAGGGAATGCAGGAATTGGAAAACCAATTAGAAAACAAGGTTGACTTGGCGTACTAGTTCTGGGTGATCCTTATGGTGTGTTTTCCATGTAGTTTTTCCGTCTCCGTCTCTGTAATTTAGTGAGTCAAGTATGTCGATGGAGCTCGTGTACTTGTTGAGCACGTACAGTGTGTAGTGTTTAGCTGTGTTGTGAGGTATCATAATCTGCGGTGTTTGGAGACAGAGTGAGTTAAAGTTAATTCTTGTCAGGAGAATTAAATGACATGTGAATGTGCAATCTGTAGGAAAAATGAATTATGTTTGTATATTTCTATTAACTTACCAGCTTTTTCTTTAAAAGTTCCTTCCCTGTTACAAGGGGTGCAAACTGTTTCAATGCTTCGTCCTCATTGAATTCTGCTAGTCCTCCTTTTTCTCCAATTTTAACACCGAGCACGATCTGCGACCAAAAAGTTTTCTACTTTTTAGTTCAATCTTTGTAATCATTGAAATGATGCAAGTGTTTTTGTCAAATTGGACTTCATACGTTTGCAAATTCCACGGGAAGTATGGCTTTATCGGTTGTGTTGTATTGTTGCTGCACTGTCCATTCTTCGAACAATGCGTTTGCGATGGAGCCCACCATCTGTCCATTATCTCCTTTCTGTAGCTGTTCCATTATTTGTTTTCCTGTAATCCAATCGGGTCGCTTCGAGCTAATATATACGTTTACACTGCAAGCAGAAAAAGTTTATACATTAGTTAGGTTTGTTTAAAAAGGGGCAACATTTCTTTGTTTTTTTGTTGTGACAAGAGAAAGTACTTACTCTCCGCATTCATACTGTCCTTCTTTGCTGAATAGGTATTCATGAAGTGCTATGGCTTTGTTCATAAATTTGAAATCTCCTGGGACAAAAGTAGGAATCATGATTTTTCCATGGAGCCTTCTTGAAGGATTTACCGGTCTCTTCTTGACTGAGATTTTCTTGTCTGAGCTGTTCTCAGATGATTGAGGCATTGAATGTTCTCCTGATTCTTGCTGCAAGATTGTCAGATACGGCTTGGCATCTTTGTCGAATTCATAGCTTTCATGGTCATTCAGCCATGTTTTGATTACGTCGAATTCAACGCCCATCTTTACATGCTCGTTGTATTCGTCTAGTTGGAGCGGGTTAAGGCTTGAAAGAAATTCATGAACTTCTTCTTGCTTTTCCATTGTTTTGGGTTTTAGGAAGTCTAGAGAGATGGTGCTGGAGGTGCCTTGTTGATTGCTTGTTGAGCCTGTTTCTTCTTGAAGAAGAATAGGCTGTTTCTTCTGCTCAGAAACCTGTTGTTGTGTATTTGGTGCGTCGTTGCTTCTGACATCCTCTTTTAAATCAGTGCCTGTTAGTTGCTCTGTGCTCGGGATATTGCTCTTGATATTTTGCTCGTCCGTTCCATCTTCAGCATGGTGTGGTATCTTGTCGTCTGGTGGTGGTTGATGTGGTTCTATTGGTGGATCCTTTTCTTCGTGGTCTGTGCAAGATTCTTGGGCGACGGCGTGGCTGCTGACATCCATAACCTCTTTGTGTTTACTGGATATATCAATAACTTCATGCTCTTTTGTGGTTGTCGCATGCATAATATGTTCTTTTGGCTCTGGATTTGGCGGAAACTCTTCTAGTACGCAACATTCTGTCTGTTGCATTTCTTTGTCTCCCATATCGACTTCATACTTCAGCATATCTGTTAGAATCAAAAAATAATAATTTGAAAAAAAAAGAATATTACTTCTTCTAGTGTGACAAAATTGTAAGGATTAGTTTCTGAAAAGACTAACCTGTTGTACACTTGATTAATGACAGTTTAGTATTCCCTCTGTGTTGACTGATTAGTTGATATAGAATTTTTTTCCTCAACTCTGGTACTTGTTCTAGCTCTAAGTTTGCTGATGTTCCATCATTGGAGTAGTGCTTCAGGTTCATGTACATATAGAATGCGTTGTCCATTCTGCATGTAGAGGAATGGTACACTACAGGAATCAGCTATTTTGCCGTCTGCCATGGCGGACGGCAAAGGCATGAACGGCGGACGGCAAAGGCCTTTGCCGTCAGCCGCGGACGGCAAAAGGCTCCGGCAAAGTAGGCTACGGTAAACAGCTGCTTTGCCGTCTGCTTCCTGGCGGCTGACGGCAAAGGACCTTTGCCGTCTGCCGCGGATGGCAACGAGAGCAGACGGCAATAATTGTGCTCTCAGTCCGTTAAGTGGCTAACGGCAGGCCTTTGCCATCCGCCGCGGACGGCAAACTTTCTAGTGCCTTTGTCGTCCGCTTCCGCCTCGCCCGCCGCATCGGCCGCCCCCGCTTCCGCCTCGGCCTACGGCGCCACTTCCGCCTCGGCCGCCGCGTCGCATCGCGTCGGCCGCCCCCGCTGA
>NC_057811.1:450654734-450655961 GCF_018294505.1 Triticum aestivum
CGCTGCACGCCTGCCGCGCTGCACGCCTGCCGCGCTGCCGGCTGCCGCCTCGCCTGCCCCGCGTGCCCCGATGCCTCGCAGTCAACGCCGCCATCTCGTCTTCCGCGCGCCGCCATCTCGTCTTCCGCGCGGCCATCTTGTCTTCCGCGGCCCGGCGCCTCCCTGCCGCATTAAATCCCGGCGCTATAAAACCCGCCCTGCGCGGCGAGTTTGGACACACCGGCCACCTCCTCCACCGCCCCGCCCCCCTCCTCTCCCTCTTCACACGCGCGTTCTCTTCGCGCGATGGCGTCCAGCGACTCGGACTCCGATGGCGCGGCACCGGGCGGCCACTGGCCTAGCTCGGTTCGGCCTCTACGTGCCGCCGGCGGCGAAGCTGCCGCGGCCATGGAGGATCTCCGCGGACGGATTCCCCACGCAGGGCGTACCGGCGACGCCGGCAGAGCTTCGCGCGCACCCCGGGGGACGCTACAACCGGAAGGGCCGCCGCCATTTTTGGAAGGGCAAGCGGTTCGACGACGTCATTGGCGCCTTCAAGCGCGCCGCCCGAGGGCTCCCTGTCGGTGATCTCTCTCGTGGAGCCGGGCCCTCCCAGCCGCGCAGGGCACCCGCTCCCACCCCGGCCCCAGCAGCCCCGGCCGAGGTTGTGATCCCGCCGGAGCAGGCGGCGCTCCAGCAGGACGGTGACCCGGAGGACACGCCCGGGCTCCTCGCGATCCTGGCGCAGTCAGCGGAGGAGGCCGCCGCGGCGGCGGCGCTGGAGGCCCAGGAGGAGGCGGCGCTGCAGGCGGCGATGGCGGCGCTGCAGGCGGCGCTGGAGGCCCAGGAGGCGGCGGCGCAGCAGGCGGCGATGGCGCTGCCGTAGTGGCAGCAGGAGTGGCAGCAGGCGCCGGCGGCGGAGGAGGAAGAGGATTCGGACGACGTCCCGGTGGACTGGGACGACGTCGCGAACCGGTCCAGCAGCGACGATGACGGCGGCAACGGCCCGGCCGTGATTGACCTAGATAGCGACGCCGAGTATTTTTTTTACTATTTATGTACGAACTAGTTTATGTACGAACTTTTTTTAGTGTGTTGTTTGCGGCCCTAAAACTAAACTAAAACTAAACCTAAAACTAAAAAAACAGAAAAAAAAAAGGAAAAAAGGGGTAGAGCTCACCTGAGGCAGGGCCGGTGGAGGAGGGGGGCGGGGCGGTGGAGGAGGTGGCCGGTGGAGGAGAGGTGCGG
>NC_057811.1:450656629-450717947 GCF_018294505.1 Triticum aestivum
GTGGGGTGGGATGTGGGGTGGGATGTGTGGTGGGATGTAGTGCGCGTCGGCGAGGAGAGAGAGGGAGAGAACGGAGAGTAACGGGCGGGGGGGTACGGGCCGTTAGGTAGTCTCCTCTTTGTCGTCCGCCACTATTTGCCGTCCGCCCTTTTGCCTCTTTGCCGTCTGCTGGCAGACGGCAAAGAGGTGGGGCGTTAAGTTTTCCCCAAACGGGCGGGGGGTGGGGGCCACCTCTCTCTTTGCCGTCCGCTGGCGGACGGCAAAGAGCTTCTTTGCCGTCTGCCACTTCTTTGCCGTCAGCTTCTGGGTAGCTGATGGCAAAGAGCTTCTTTGCCGTCAGCTAGCAGACGGCAAAGAGCTGGCAGATGGCAAATTAGCTGATTCCAGTAGTGGTACTAGTAAGATTGTTGCATTCAAGAAACAGAAAGAAGAGAAGTGTTGGAGCAATGATAGTGGTAATTGTTGCATTGAAAAGACGAAAGAACAGAATTATTTCAGTAATTTTAGTATTGAATCTTGCATTGAAAAAAAGAAAGAAGTGATATGTTGGAAGTGTTTACGTGTCTTCTCCTTGAAGTGGCACCTGCAGTTTGACCCTTTTGAAATGGTCGATGCTTTTTTGTGAAAGCTGTAGCTCTGTGCTTATGTGCTTCCATATTTTCATTAATTTGCTGGTTACATTGTTGAAGAATTCTATTGTGCCTGGATATGCAGTTGAAGAGTCAAGGAGTTCAAAGTGTTGTTTTTGCATGTTAACTGTAATGGTGAAGTAATGACTTGTATTTTCGTCTTGCTCAAACCCGTGCAACGAACATGGTAGAAGGAACTGCAAAACAAAAAATAAAAAGAAAATATTTGGAAATCTTCTTATATTTAGAAACATAAAATAAAAGGAGAACTTTTGCATAACATATACACAAGCTGATCTGCTTACCATGTTATAATCTTGCAGTTTTTCTTCTTCTTGCATGTTGAAAAATGATGTAAGCCTAGCAGGTAGTAATTTTTTTCTAATGTGCTCTTGATCATTATTTCTGTAGCACATTGGATCTTTGTCGTCGGCTTCCTTTATTGAGTGCTGCTTGTTTTGTCATAGGTACACAAAGGGAATTTGTCAGTTCAGTTATAGGGGAAGTTTATCTATTTATAAAGTCATATATATTGTTTTAAACGTGATTCTTTTCCCGTGATCTTTACTTACAGTGTTGCTTAACGACAGAATCTTTCTCCCTGGGCCATTTAGTTGTTTTCTCAAGATTGTTAGCATGGGCTCGATTGCTTCGGTGCGTACTGATTTGCCGACCTTGAAACTTTCGGCGACATGGCCTAGATTGACATCAAACTTGTTCGTTGTAATGAAAAGCTCATCCCTGCAAAGTATATTTAGAAAAATGTTTTAGTTTACACATGATACAGTCAAAATGATCGTGTGTAATAATGTGTTTTGTGTTAGTTGCATGAACTTACATTTCTCTGTGTGTCCATGGCTTGCATACACCGTTGCACAGGTCTTCGATGGCTTTGTTGACGGAATCACTATCTTTGTCCCCTTTCTCCATTGTGCCTGCGATGATTTTGAATTTAATGTAAATAATTCCAAGTCACAAGATCACATGATAGCAATTAAGTTTCTATTGTCTTGCCTGCTTCGATGCTAGAAGATATGTCCTGTCCAGTGTTGTTCCTTTCTTGTTCTCCTTCTGCTTCTTGCGGTATGTTATGTTCTTCTTTTTGTGTTGTACCCTTTTGTTCAGTTTCTGCTCCATCCTCATTTGAGTCGTCTGTGTCTTTCTTAGCATCATGTTTTTCCTTGTCAGCCGTCGTGTCTTGCTGGTTCTTTTCCGTCTTGTTTTTCAGTCTCGACCTGGTTGGCACTGACCTCTCTGCCAGGGGAATTGGCATCGTACGACGGTGTAGGGTTTTCTTCGATGGTTTCTGCTTCTTTCTCTGGAACAATGTGTGTGTCTGCTTCATTGCTTATATCTCCGTGGTCGCCTTCTTCGTGTTTCTGCGTTATCATTGAAAAAGCATTGAAATAATTTAACTTGCTACTTTATTTTAATTATAGCAGCTGTTATGGGAAAATAGCGAAGCGTTCGGTGCATTGTTTGAGCTATTTTGATTGTGATTAAGTCATAATTTTGTGGAAACATTTTGTGCAACTTCACCTGTTGAGCTGTCGTTCGTGATGCTGACTGTTCCACTCGTTCTTCGTTGAGTGTAGTTTCTTGGGTATCCTCCTGTTCTTTGTTTTCGTGTTCATCGTGACTATCATGGTTTTTGTCTTGCAGTTGTTCAATCATAAATTTGAGTTCTCATGGAACTACCTTATATTTTCGTAGAATCAGCTTATGTAACTTTACCTCCTCAATCGTTGCTGCTTCTGTTGTCTCTGCTACTGTTCTCGTTGCTGCTGCTGAATGTTGTGCTTGTTCTTCGTTGAGTGGAGGTTTTTGGGCATCTTCTTCTTCTTTCTTTGTAGTTCATCGCCGCTGCCGTCGTTTTTGTCTTGTAGCTTTTGAAACACACAGGTGGCCAAGTGGCAGTGCATTTGAGGTTCCACATAGCTATTTTATACTTTGATAGGATCAACGTATGTAACTTTACCTTTTCAGTCGTTGTCGCTGCTGCCGTCTCTACTGCGAGTTTTTCGGTGAGTGAATATTTTGGGGCTTGGTCTTCTGTTACGTTGATGTCTGCCTTTTGAAGAACATGTTTCCCTTCTTCAGTGCCCTCCTTTTGCTCATTGGTCTCCTCTCTCTGCGATGCAGGAAAGTAGTGAAATGTCAAATGCGTGTTCTTGAACTATAAGTTCATGAAGAGGTATTATGTATTTTCACCTCTGTATTTGTTGTTGTTACTGCTGATTCTTTGTTCAGTGGTGGTTTTGGGTCCTTCTCTTGCTCTTTATTTTGCTGTTCATCGTCACTGACCTTGTTTTTTTCTTGGAGCTGTTCAAACATAGAGGTGGCAAAGTGAGAGTCCATTGGAGTGAATACAAATGTGGTAGGTTGGAGTTTATTTGATTGTGCACGCAGCAATTTTATAATTTCATAGTTGCAGGTTTCGTAAGTTTACCTTTTCAGTCGTTGACGTTGCCGCTGTCTCTGGTACCTGTTGTTTGGTGAGTGAATTTTTTGTGGCTTGGTCTTCAGTGGCATTATTGTCTATCGTTTGAAGAACATGTTCGGGTTGTTCATTGGGCTCCTCTGGTTGTGTTTGATGGTCTTGATTGTTGATGGTTTCTTGAGCTTCTTGTGCCTGCACCAACACAAAAAATATTTAAGAAATGGGTGCATTTCTGACTGTTCGGTTACAATTTTTTTATAAGACCTCTATCTCTGGAGTTGCAAGACTGTCTACTGCTTGTACTACGGCTTCTCCTTGTCTCGTGTTGTCCTCTAGTTTTTCTTGTTGAATGTCTATGCCAGTGCTTTTGCTTGCTTCCTCTTCCTGTTTAATAAAAATTGAAATTATAGATTGAATTTCATTTGTGTCTGAGCTTTGTAACCTCACCTCTTCAGATGTTGTTGTTTGAAGTTCTTGATCTTCGAGATCAGCGTACTCGTTTGTTTCCTGCATTTGTTCAAAGAAAAGGGTGAGACATCCCTTATAATCCTTGTATTGCCGTGGCGGGGTGTATTAGGTAGTTCAGACATCATAAATATTTTGAAAAGTGGTTGTTGTTGTTGAATTTTTACCTCCGTGTTGATGACTGGGTTATTCGTGCCTGCATCTACTGTTTGTTTGTTAGGTATAATAGTCTCTTGTTTCTCATCGGCTGGGATGTCTTGGGCTTTCTCCTTTGTACTCGTGGTGGTGATCTGCAATGTTGTGGCGCTGGAAATCTCTTGTACACAAAGTTCCTGTTCTGTGACGCCTTCGTCTGTTTGAGGTTCACTATGGGGTTCAATTTCAACACGGGTTGTCTCTTGGTCTTGCAGTGCTTGTGAAACCTGGAGATCAAACAATATGAGTTTGCGGTTCACTTTCTTTCCTACCATTTATGAGTTTTCGGTGTGGGTAATAGTGGGCTATGTAAGTTTACCTCCTCTTTGTTGTTTTCTTCTTCTTTGTCGTTTGTTATGCTAACGGTTGATTGTGGGTTAGCCTCTTGCATTTGGTTGGCGGGGCTGCTGACTTGATTGTTCTTCAGCTGAGCCTATATTTTGTTGGAGGTTTGTCAGTTAACTTATAACTCTATCCAGTTTTGAAAGGAAAAATGGATGTTCATACTAACCTCTTCACAGGTTCTGACGTCGATCGTATCTTGTGCTTGTGTTGGGGTAGTTGTTGTTGTAGCATTGTCTGTTGTGAGGTTGCTTTGTTTGTTCCGGTCATTCGTGTTTTTGGGGTTGTTGACACCATCCTGCTGTTGGAGTTCATCTTGGCCTGGCGTGCTATTGGTACGTTCCTGAAAGCATTGAGGCAGTTCTTTTCAGTTGAGGTATGAAAACAGGGGTTTGCTTTAGGGTGCGTATGGCACCATGCATTACTATTTATTTACCTATTTTTGCCGCTTTATCTTGTTCTTGTCAATGCCTATGTCCCTTGATTTTGTTCTTCTCTTCCTCTCTTCGTCTTCTTCTTCTTTCTTTTTTTCTCCTTTCTCTTGGTTCTGTTGTGGCTACGGATTTCATTCGTGCGGTTGGCATCGGCTAGTCTACTTGAGGCTGCTGGATCTGCTTGCTCTAGTGTCTGCAGGGTCGCGTTGTCTGTCAGGTACCTTGTGCAAACTATGTCCTGAAATTGTCTGAGTTGTTCTAATGAATCCATCAGGGCAATTGTTTGTTGCACGACTAGGTTCTTGTTTTTTTCATCCAATATCTTTTCCTTTTCGTTGCATTGGTGTTCAGCCCTGGTGGTTACTGCGGGTATCTGTTCTGCTTCATGGAGTACTTTTTCCAACAATTTGTTTATCCTTTGGAATCTTTCTTCTGCTCCTGTGTTGATGCTTTTGTTTGGTTCCCTGCTCCCACTGGTGCCGACACGTGGTTCGCGCCGGCATTTGGGTGGAGGTGGTAGCAGTTTGGTCGTGTTCTGGTGTTGCTGTTGTTTGCGATGTTCTCCTGCTATCTGGTGAATTGAAGACGAAGTTGATGCTATGTTGGCATAGAAGATCCTCTCTGCTGTTCCTTTCCATGGCTGCATCGTTTTGGTGGAATGTAGTTGATTAGAATGGAAACCGTTTTCAAAAAGGTAAGGACTGATTTATGTACAATATAGCTATACCTGTATTTTGCCAAATTCATAGTCATCTGGTCGTGCTTTTCCGTCCCTTTTCATGTCTGTTCTAGCTATTTTCGCTAGGTCACTCTCTTTGAGATGGTTTGCTCGTGGTAATGAGGTCTTGTCCATTGTCTTTGCAATCTTCCGCATTTCTTTTGTGTCAGTTGGCAGCAGCAGGGAGTCGAGGTACATGATTACTGGCCCCTGTGCCAAACCATTGACATGCTTTTTGTTCTTTTCTTCCTGAGGGAAATTTCTGTGTTTCTGCCATATCTTGGCTCCTTCCTTAATACATTCGACGATTACCTCGCAGAAATCCATCTTTGCCATCTCTGGATAGTCCATGTCCTCTACCATTATAGCTTGTCGGGCGAAGATAGCGGCGCTTGACCCGCAGACAACGTTTGGAAAAAAATAAGGAAAAATATTTTAACTGGTTTCCTGTTTGACTGTTCGTCATCTAGTTCCACCAATTTTTTTAGCTCCGTGAACAGTTCTTTTGGCTTGAAATCTGTATGTTTGAAGCCAAGGTCTGACATCAGTTCTTTCATTGAAGTTGGGCTCTTCGCTGGCCTTGGTGCTGACTTTTCCGTGCCGTTTGGGTATCCAAACACCTTGTGTATAGCTTCCTTGGTAATCTTGATTTTCTTGTCTTCGGTACCATCACCGAAGGTTATTGTCATGCTTTCTGTGTCCAGGTTGTCGTAGATGTGTGCTGCAAGTGGTCTGCAAATGGAGCCTGTTATTTTGCAGTTCTCTATGCTGCCAAATCCTGCCGTCCTAATATCTTGCTTGTGACGGTCTTTGAGTAAATTCCATGCTTTCTTGACATGAGCGAATGCTGCCCCTGCCTTGATTTGGCATTTCTCTTCGTTTGTTTCTTGTTGTTCTTCATCAACTGTTGGTGCTGCCAATTCTTTTCCGCTTGTCTTTCTCCTCTTTCTGTCCTTCTGTCCTGATTTGTTCTGTTTCAGAAGACAAAAGAAAGGGTTTCGTTAGAAAGAAACGTTAGATCCTGAGTGCTGAATAGTGGTATTCAAAATTAGTACATAAGTGTGTTTTTACATCGTCGTCATGTTCTGCGTCGTTGTCATGCTCTTCGGCATCATCGCCGTCTGTAGGAATGAAATCTGCATCATGTTCCCTGTCATCGTCGTCATCATTGGTATCTGAACCTTTGCTGTTGGTATCGTCTTGTTCTTTTTCCACCCTTTCTCGTTTGTTTTTCTTCTTGCGTTCACCTTGTTTCTTCGTGGCGGTTGGTGCTGTTGGCGGGAGTACCATTAGAGGTAATGGATGATGCCGCAAGGTACTAGTGTCGACGATGTTTTCAGCATTGTCCTTTTGCTTTTGCCTTTTTGCTCCAGGAGTAAAAACAGTGCTTGTATCTGATTTTCTCTTTTTTTGCTTGTTGCTAGATGTTTAATCCTGTTGAGCCTGGTGTAAGTTATCATTTCTTCCGCAGGTGGTTTGTTCCTCATGTTTTGTTCTGTGTCCTTTTCTGATGAATCAGGAGACATGCTGCCTGTTTCTGTGCTTTGAATATCACCGTCTTCATGTCCTGTATAATGACCAGGTAACAAAAAAGGATGTTCTTTTTGTCCGAAAATAATTGATACACATTTAAAATATATATCTTCCATGATTATGCATAAGGAATGTGAAACTCCCAAAGGGGATTTTTAGTTTTCTTTTCTTGGGTTAAGATAGGTTATTACTATTGTTACCGATTGAGCTAATCAGGGGATGGAAGAAAATATTAATTATGGTTATGAGTGCAGCTGGGGAAGTGAAGTTAGGGTGAAGCATTTTCTGAGACAAAAATGCACTCTGCAGGTGATATTTCATAATTGGAGGAATATCATCAATGATAGTTGAAGATTTATTGGGTAAGTTAAACTATTTTTGAATTAAAAATAAGATAGTGTACGAACATTTTTAATGTTTTCTATAAAGAAGTATATAAAAAGTGGCAGGTAGTTTTATTTGTAGACATAGTTAAGTTATTGTTGTCAAGGATAGCAGTTAAGTTATTAATATCTAAATATAGTTTTTTGTAGATGGACAGTGGAGACTTTTGCTCAAACCTTTGACAGGAGCTTGCTGGATTGCATGCTCTTCAGCAGGGTCTTCGTCAGTATTTTGCTGGGTTTTAGCTTCTTCGTGAGGATTTGTCATTGCTACATAAAAAATGGGCAGGTGTTAGAAGCAGAGTCGAGTGTCACAGGAAGAAAAAACCTGCGTGGTGTGAAAACAAATTTGCATGGATAGACAGGCACGGGTTGCTTTACCCTAGAATCACAGGGTACACCTATTCTTTGTTTACGGTATTTCACACCAGAGGCACTTAATTTGAAAAACGGTTACATTGACGGGACAAGGGATGTAGAAAATCTCGTACGGTTATCAGTTTTGGCCTCTCAGGATGCTTGCTGGGTTTGGATCTATCGACGTATTCTAGTTACTGATGTTTCAGGTTTTTTACCTTTGAGCACAAATCGTATGGCGAAAATCCCAGGGCGGAGAGCAGTAGCATTTCTATTAAATCTCATCTCTGCGCTAGTTCAATTTGTTAGGCAAATTGATTTAGGTTATTAGAAAACTCCTTGGTAGCGGTGGCTAGGGTTGCTATTCCTGGAAGTGGAAAAATCACTATGATCTACCCGGTGGAATGGAGTGGGATAGAATGATAATTACCTTCAATTACTTGTGCGGTGTTCTTCGCTTCCATCCGCTTATTGTGTCGTTGCTCCTTTTTTTGCAATTTCCGCCACCGTTGTTGAAGTCCTCGCCGTTGGTCGCTGCAGCCGGTGGGGTTATTGGTGTTGTCGCGGGCAGAGTGTGGCTGTTTGTATGTCGGTTTTGAGTGTGGTTGGCGAACGCGGTGGCGGTTGTCCGGTGACGCGAACTCGATTTCGAGTTTGTGTTTGTGTGCAGAAGGAAGGAGGAGAGCGTGCGGGAGTGATGAAGGTTTCGAGATTTACATTGCGGAAGGGGAAGCAAGCTAGTAGAAGAGGGAGGGAGAGATGGAAACCATCGAACCGTCTCTAATCTTCAACCGTCCGTTTGAGCATCAAGATTCGTTATGCTTGGCTTGAGTTTTTTTGTGTGCTACAGTATTATTATTATTTTAGTGTTGAGACTGTTAGTGCTGAAGTGGAGCCTCTCTACAGGCATGTGGATGCAGGCACATGAGGCACATAAGTGCAGGTTCTACAGGCACGTGGATGCAGGCACAGGAGGCACGGAAGTGCAGGTTCTACAGGCACGTAGAGGGAAGCACATGAGGCATGGAAGTGTGGGTTCTACAGGCAGTTAGAGAACCACGGGACATGCCAGTGTCGCGTGAGGCACGTGGATGTAAGCACCGGAGGCACGGAAATGCAGCTATCACAGGCATGGACATGCTGCTTCTCGAGGCACGGGTATCAACCCTGTGGATGTAGTACAATAGTGCGGTGGCAGAGGCATGTGTTAGAATGCTCGGTTAAAGAGGCATGGTCGTGAAGTTTCAGGAGCGACGCGGGCGTGGCAGTGGGACCATGTAAGAGTCACGGCGCATGTTTCGTTAGGCACGTGAGGCACGTTGGTTCAGGCACGGAAGGCGGAAAAGGTGAATCCACAACAGGCACGTACGTGTGTTTTCTCAAGTCACGGGTGTGCACTCTCTGGATGCACAAACGTGTGGCGGCAGAGGCATGGGTCCGACTACTCGGTTATAGAACCACGTTCGTGAAGTCACGTGGGTGTGGCATTACGGGGCACGTAAGAGTCTGGGCGAGTGACACGTGAGGCACGTGGGTGCAGGTACGTGTAGGCACAGAAATGAAGGCACCACGTTTGTGAAGTCACGTGGTAGTGCTGAAGTGGAGCCTCTCTACATGCATGTGGATGCAGGCACACGAGGCACGGAAGTGCAGGTTCTACAGGCATGTGGATGTAAGCATCGGAGGCACGAAAATGAAGCCAACACAGGCACGGACATGCTGCTTCTCGAGGCGCGGGTATCAACCCTGTGGATGTAGTACAAGAGTGCATTGGGAGAGGCATGTGTTAGAATGCTCAGTTAAAGAGGCATCGTTGTGAAGTCTCGGGAGTGACACGGGCGTGGCAGTGGGACCATGTAAGAGTCACGGCGCATGTTTCGTTAGGCACGTGAGGCACGTTGGTTCAGTCACGGAAGGCACAAAAGGTGAATCCACAACAGGCACGTACGTGTGTTTTCTCAAGTCACGGGTGTGCACTCTATGGATGCACAAAAGTGTGTCGGCAGAGGCATGGGTCCGACTACTCGGTTACAGAACCACGTTCGTGAAGTCACGTGGGTGTGGCATTACGGGGCACGTAAGAGTCTGGGCGAGTGACACGTGAGGCACGTGGGTGCAGGTACGTGTAGGCACAGAAATGAAGGCACCATGTTTGTGAAGTCACGTGGTAGTGCTGAAGTGGAGCCTCTCTATAGGCATGTGGATGCACGCACACGAGGCACGGAAGTGCGGGTTTTACAGGCATGTGGATGTAAGCATCGGAGGCACGGAAATGGAGCCAACACAGGCACGGACATGTTGCTTCTTGAGGCACGGGTATCGACCCTGTGGATGTAGTACAAGAGTGCGTTGGGAGAGGCATGTGTTAGAATGCTCGGTTAAAGAGGCATGGTTGTGAAGTCTCGGGAGTGACGCGGGCATGGCAGTGGGACCATGTAAGAGTCACGGCGCATGTTTCGTTAGGCACGTGAGGCACGTTGGTTCAGTCACGGAAGGCACAAAAGGTGAATCCACAACAGGCACGTACGTGTGTTTTCTCAAGTCACGGGTGTGCACTCTATGGATGCACAAAAGTGTGTCGGCAGAGGCATGGGTCCGACTACTCGGTTACAGAACCACGTTCGTGAAGTCACGTGGGTGTGGCATTACGGGGCACGTAAGAGTCTGGGCGAGTGACACGTGAGGCACGTGGGTGCAGGTACGTGTAGGCACAGAAATGAAGGCACCACGTTTGTGAAGTCACGTGGTAGTGCTGAAGTGGAGCCTCTCTATAGGCATGTGGATGCACGCACACGAGGCATGGAAGTGCGGGTTTTACAGGCATGTAGATGTAAGCATCGGAGGCACGGAAATGGAGCCAACACAGGCACGGACATGCTGCTTCTCAAGGCACGGGTATCGACCCTGTGGATGTAGTACAAGAGTGCGTTGGGAGAGGCATGTGTTAGAATGCTCGGTTAAAGAGGCATGGTTGTGAAGTCTCGGGAGTGACGCGGGCATGGCAGTGGGACCATGTAAGAGTCACGGCGCATGTTTCGTTATGCACGTGAGGTACGTTGGTTCAGTCACGGAAGGCAGAAAAGGTGAATCCACAACAGGCACGTACGTGTATTTTCTCAAGTCACGGGTGTGCACTCTATGGATGCACAAAAGTGTGTCGGCAGAGGCATGGGTCCGACTACTCAGTTAGAGAACCACGGTTGTGAAGTGACGTGGGTGTGGCACGACGGGCCTCGTAGGAGGCACGGAAGTGCAGGTTCTACAGGCACGTTCACGCAGGCACAGGAGGCCAGTGTCGTGCGAGGCGCGTGGATGTAAGCAGCGGAGGCATGGAAATGAAGGCAACACGGGCACGGACATGCTGCTTCTCGAGGCACGGATATCAACCATGTGGATGTAGTACAAGAGTGCGTTGGGAGAGGCATGTGTTAGAATGCTCGGTTAAAGAGGCATGGTTGTGAAGTCTCACAAACACAAAGGCACATTGGTTCAGTCACGGAAGGCAGAAAAGGTGAATCCACAACAGGCACGTACGTGTGTTTTCTCAAGTCACGGGTGTGCACTCTATGGATGCGCAAAAGTGTGTCAGCAGAGGCATGGGTCCGACTACTCGGTTAGAGAACCACGATTGTGAAGTGACGTGGGTGTGGCACGGCGGGCCCCGTAGGAGGCACGGAAGTGCAGGTTCTACAGGCACGTTGACGCATGCACAGGAGGCCAGAGTCGTGTGAGGCGCGTGTATGTAAGCAGCGGAGGCACGGTAATGAAGACAACACAGGCACGGACATGCTGCTTCTCGAGGCACGGATATCAACCCTGTGGATGTAGTACAAGAGTGCGTTGGGAGAGGCATGTGTTAGAATGCTCGGTTAAAGAGGCATGGTTGTGAAGTCTCACAAACACAAAGGCACGTTGGTTCAGGCACGGAAGGCAGAAAAGGTGAATCCACAACAGGCACGTACGTGTGTTTTCTCAAGTCACGGGTGTGCACTCTCTCGATGCACAAACGTGTGGCGGCAGAGGCATTGGTCCGACTACTCGGTTACAGAACCACGTTCGTGAAGTCACGTGAGGTGTGGCATTACGGGGCACGTAAGAGTCTGGGCGAGTGACACGTGAGGCACGTGGGTGCAGGTACGTGTAGGCACAGAAATGAAGGGACCACGTTTGTGAAGTCACGTGGTAGTGCTGAAGTGGAGCCTCTCGACAGGCATGTGGATGCAGGCACACGAGGCACGGAAGTGCAGGTTCTACAGGCACGTTGACGCAGGCACAGGAGGCTAGTGTCGCGTGAGGCACGTGGATGTAAGCACCGGAGGCACGGAAATGAAGCCAACACAGGCACGGACATGCTGCTTCTCGAGGCACGGGTATCAACCTTGTGGATGTAGTATAAGAGTGCATTGGGAGAGGCATGTGTTAGAATGCTCGGTTAAAGAGGCATGGTTGTGAATTCTCGGGAGCGACGCGGGCGTGGCAGTGGGACCATGTAAGAGTCACGGCGCATGTTTCGTTAGGCACGTGAGGCACGTTGGTTCAGGCACGGAAGGCAGAAAAGGTGAATCCACAACAGGCACGTACGTGTGTTTTCTCAAGTCACGGGTGTGCACTCTCTAGATGCACAAACGTGTGGCGGCAGAGGCATGGGTCCGACTACTCGGTTACAGAACCACGTTCGTGAAGTCATGTGAGGTGTGGCATTACGGGGCACGTAAGAGTCTGGGCGAGTGACACCTGAGGCACGTGGGTGCAGGTACATATAGGCACAGAAATGAAGGCACCACGTTTGTGAAGTCACGTGGTAGTGCTGAAGTGGAGCCTCTCTATAGGCATGTGGATGCAGGCACACGAGGCACGGAAGTGCAGGTTCTACAGGCACGTTGACGCAGGCACAGGAGGCCAGTGTCGCGTGAGGCACGTGGATGTAAGCATCAGAGGCACGAAAATGAAGCCAACACAGGCACGGACATGCTGCTTCTCGAGGCACGGGTATCAACCTTGTGGATGTAGTACAAGAGTGCGTTGGGAGAGGCATGTGTTAGAATGCTCGCTTAAAGAGGCATGGTTGTGTAGTCTCGGGAGCGACGCGGGCGTGGCAGTGGGACCATGTAAGAGTCGCGGCGCATGTTTCGTTAGGCACATGAGGCACGTTGGTTCAGGCACGGAAGTCAGAAAAGGTGAATCCACAACAGGCACGTACGTGTGTTTTCTCTAGTCACGGGTGTGCATTCTCTGGATGCACAAACGTGTGGCGGCAGAGGCACGGGTCCGACTACTCGGTTACAGAACCACGTTCGTGAAGTCACGTGGGTGTGGCATTACGGGGCACGTAAGAGTCTGGGTGAGTGACACCTGAGGCACGTGGGTGCAGGTACGTGTAGGCACAGAAATGAAGGCACCACGTTTGTGAAGTCACGTGGTAGTGTTGAAGTGGAGCCTCTCTACAGGCATGTGGATGCAGGCACACGAGGCACGGAAGTGCGGGTTCTACAGGCATGTGGATGTAAGCATCGGAGGCACGGAAATGAAGCCAACACAGGCACGGACATGCTGCTTCTCGAGGCATGGGTATCAACCCTGTGGATGTAGTACAAGAGTGCGTTGGAAGAGGCATGTGTTAGAATGCTCGGTTAAAGAGGCATCGTTGTGAAGTCTCGGGAGTGACGCGGGCGTGGCAGTGGGACCATGTAAGAGTCATGGCGCATGTTTCATTAGGCACGTGAGGCACGTTGGTTCAGTCACGGAAGGCAGAAAAGGTGAATCCACAACAGGCACTTACGTGTGTTTTCTCAAGTCACGGGTGTGCACTCTATGGATGCACAAAAGTGTGTCGGCAGAGGCATGGGTCCGACTACTCGGTTAGAGAACCACGGTTGTGAAGTGACGTGGGTGTGGCATGACGGGCCCCGTAGGAGTTACGGCATGTGTTATGCGAGGCACGTGGATGTACGCACATGAGGCAGGGCTTTGAATGTACAGGAGGCACGGATTCTGGTAAAGGAGGCACTGAAGTAAAAACACTGCAGTGACGGACATGAGGCACTTAACTTGAAAATAGTTACAATCAAGGGACAACGGGCAGAGAAAATCTGGTGTAATTACCAAGTTTGATCTCTCAGTATGCTCGCAGTATTTGAATCATTTGAGGTATTATAGTTAGCGATGTGGCAGGTGTAGTACTTTTAAGCACATATCGTGTGGTGAAAATTCCGTAGCGGGGAGCAGTAACGTTTGTATTAAATGTTGTGTGTACGGTACTTCAATTTTTTAGACAAGTTGATTTTGGATAGTGCAAAACTCGGCTTTTTGTGGTGGCTAGGGTTGTTGTCCCTGGAAATGGACAAATCACTACGATCTACCTCGGGGAATGCAATGGGATAGATTGTTATTTACATTCGATTGCTTGTGTTCGGCTTCTCGCTTCCATTGGTCTATTCTGTCTGTTCGTCTTTTTTTGTTGTGATCTCCGCCGGCGGTGTTGAAGTCCTTGCTTCGTCGCCATCGGGTGGGTACTTTGTGTTGTTGGGCGCACCATTTGACGGTGTGTATCTCGAAGTGGGAGGGTGGTTGGCGAAGCGTGGTGGCAGTTGTTTTGCGAGGGGAACTCTACTTGGAATTTGGGCCCGTGTACTGAACCTAGGAGGAGACCTTGTGTGAGTGTGGAATGTTTCGAGATTTTGCTTTGGAAGAGAGGAAGGAAGAGAGTAGTGGAGGTGGGAGAGATGGAAATGATGGAACCGTCTGTAATCTTCGACGGTCTGATTTTGTATCAAGATTCGTGTCGCCTGGCTTTTTTTTTGTTTGCTATAGCATCTTAATAGACGTGTGAGGCACGGAACACTAGGCTCTACAAGCACCGACGTTGGAATTATAGAGGCACTGGTATCAACTCTGTGGATGCACAAATGTGTGGTGGCAGGGGCATGCATCTGAAGACTTACTCAGAGAGTCACGGTTGTGAAGTCTTTAGAGTTACGAGTGTGTGTCACCACGGGCACGTGAGAGTGATGCGTCGGGAAGTTTGGTAGTAGAGGCATCGGTGCGAATAGTACTCAGAGAGTATCGGTTGTGGGTCCAGTCTGTGCAGCATTGGTCGTGTGGTAGTAGCGGCGTGCGTCGGGAAAGGTGCAAGCAATAACATTTGTTACGTGCTTAATCGGACGATTTGACGGTTGCTTTTTCCTGGCAACCGCGAGCACTGCCACTCGGCGGTTGCCTCGACGCACAGCAATGACGAGCGCATGTCTTCCGCCCTCACTACCACGACGAGGCCGCGTCCAACCGCCTCCTCCACGACCCAGACCTTGGCACAAAAGGGCAACTGCGCTTCCATAGCCGCTTGAAAGTGCGTTATATCGACTAGAGGGGGGTGAATATGCGATTTTTATGAATTCTTCACTGAGGAATTTGCGGTTGAGGAAATTCCTTAGCGAATAACTATTTGCAGCGGAATAAGTACTCAAAAGTAAACATAACAGAATCAAGCATGGTCATCATGATGAAATGAAAACAAGCACAGAGTACTGAAAGCGTAAACACAGGATAACACAGGATGAAGACAAACAGACTGAAGAAATTTAACTGAGGAAGTTGAGAAAGTCTTCAGTCAAAGTCTTCAAATACAGATATGACAAGCACACAACACAGTTATGAGGAAATGAAAGAGTTGAGGAAATAGAACCAGTAGGCTTGGTGAAGACAATGATTTGGTAGACCAGTTCCAACTGTTGTCTTAGTTGTACATCTGGTTGGAGCGGCTAGGTATTTAAACCCGAGGACACACAGTCCTCACCGTATTCTCCTTGAGCTAAGGTCACACAGACCTCGCCCAATCACTCGTGGTAAGTCTTCAGGTGACTTCCGAACCTTCACAAACTCGGTCACTCGGCGATCCACAATTCCTCTTGGATGCTCTAGACCATGATGCCTAACCGTCTGGAAGAAGCACAGTCTTCAAAGGTAACAAGCGTCGGATCCACGCAGGATCAATCTCTTCAGTGATGCTCAATCACTTTGGGTTTGTAGGTGTTTGGGTTTGGGTTTTCCTCACTTGATGATTTTCGCTCAAAGTCCTCGGAGGATGGGATGCTTTCAAATGAAAAGTGTCAGTTTCTCTCGGAGCAGCCAACCAGCTAGTGGTTGTAGGGGCGGCTATTTATAGCCTAGGGAGCAGCCCGACATGATAAGACATAAATGCCCTTCAATGATATGACCGTTAGGTGGGTAGATATTTTGGGACAGCTGGCGCATAGCACAACAACGGTCGGAAATTTGAGTATCAAATTCCTCAGGGCTATCATGTTCCTCACTGTGTAGGCAATCCGCACTGGCGAATTCCTAACTCCTTAGTCAGAACAAATTCCTCAGAGACCAGAAGAACTTCGTCTCTGTCACTGAAGAATATGACTGAACTGTATGAGATTTCCAATGGCTTCACTCGAAGGGATTGGTAGGTGTAGGATTTTGAGTTGAGCATCACATGGAAATTTTTCCTTAGTATTTCCTCGACCCCCTTTAACAGTACGGTGTTTCCTATGACTCAAGAAAGAGAAAATGAAACTCCGAAAATAAAAGTCTTCACGCTTCATGTTCCTCGAATGAATACCAAGTCTTCAAGGTCACACCAATTTCTTCACTTTCAAAGTCTTCAGAAAGTCTTCAGAAGTCCAAAGTCTTCAGTCGAAGAACTTCATTTTTAGGGGTCGACTTTCTCTGTAAATATCAAACTCCTCATAGACTTATAGACCTGTGTATACTCATAAACGCATTAGTCCCTTAACCTATAAGTCTTCAATACACCAAAATCACTAAGGGGCACTAGATGCACTTACAATCTCCCCCTTTTTGGTGATTGATGACAATATAGGTTAAGTTTTCAACGGGGATAAACCTATGAAGTGTAAATACTAATATTGGGGAATTTGATTGCAAGATATAGAAGAACTCCCCCTAAAGATGTGCATAGTGAGGAATTTGCTTTTGAAGCAATGCACACTTGAAGAGTTGAATCATGGAGATCTCCCCCTATATCTTGTAGTTCATACATGCATTTGACATAATATGAAGAATTTGAAATGCATGATGAAATATGGTGACTGATGTAATTCAGCATGCGTGCATAAACATTAATGGGGAATAAGCATGCAGAAAACACAGCAAAAGTATCAGGTCACCATAGAGTTTAAGTTTACAACTCGATCCAGCAAAGTCATCAGAAGAACGAGAGTTGTAACTTAGCAAAAAAACGCCCATATAAGATAGACCCGCTTGAAGACTAACTCAAATTTCTCCCCCTTTGTCATCGAATGACCAAAAGGATCGAAAATGAGGACTAACGCCCCTGAAGAATATCAAGTTGATGAAGGAACGCCAACGTTGTTGGGGTCGTTTGTTGATGTAGGGCCTGCCGCAGTGTCGTCCAAGTCTTCATGCTCATCGGTGTCACGCGATGAAGAATAGGAGCTAGCCACCAAGGAAGGAACCTTGACTTTCTTGTATTTCTTCGGTGGTGGTGCAGTCCAGTCAAAGTCCTCCTTGAGACCCATGTTCTTCAGATCTTCTTCACCATATACATGTGACAGAATAGCCCAGGTGCGATCGAAGACTTCATGGAGGTAGTAATGGTTTTTCTTCACAGCATTATGTGTAGCAGTCATGTTGTGAAGAATTGAACCAAACTGACGCTTAACCCATTTATGGTTTTGATCCACCTTCTGGTGAAGACTTAGCAGAAGCTCACGGTCAGTCATCACACGAGGAGCAGTGGCTTGAGGATTTGGGTTGGAGGCATGGGCAGCAGAATCATGAGTGGCAGAGTCATCATTGGTGGAATAAGATGCAGCCTTGCTAAATTGACCATCCAATGGACGAATACCTTCATCTATAACAGCTGGTGCCTTGCCCTTTTCGTCAGCTGAGGAATAGGTCCGCTTGAGGACTTCAATTGGGGGCAAGTAGCTGAGGTGATTCTGAAAATCAGCTTTGTAGTTGAGGGAAGACCTTGTCCTAAGGAATCTCATAATCCAAGGTGCATAAGGCTTCAGCTCAAACGGAGAAAGTGCAACATTTGCCAGAGTCCTCATGAAGAAATCGTGATAATTGACAGGAATGCCATGAATGATGTTGAATACCAGATTCTTCATGATGCCAACAATTTCCTCATCAGATGAGTCGTGGCCTTTGATTGGACTCATAGTCTTCGTCAAAATGCGATAGACTGTCCTTGGTACATACTACAATTCCTTCACGAGGAATTTTGTCCTTGAGGCTTGACCAGGTTTCAATGGCTTCATCAGCACTTGCATATAGTGATCAGTAAGCTCAGGCTCTTGGTACAAGCAATGAGCTCCTTCAGGTGGAGGACTGGTAGGCAGGGCATGAAGTAATTCAGAGGCCGGTGCTTTGTAGTGAGTGTTTTTGGTCATCCAGTCCAAAACCCAGGAGTTCACGTCGTCAGCATCTCTTGTGATGTGCAATGTTGCGTAGAATTGAAGAATGAGCTCTTCATTCCAATCAACTATGTCTGTGCAAAAGTTGAGGAGGCCTGTGTCATGAAGCACACTGAGGACAGGTGTGAAGCATGGCAGTGATTCCATGTCCACATGAGGAATATGCTCGTGGTCAAAGATTTTGTCCTTGTTGAAGAGCAGTGAAGAATAGAAGTTGGCCTGGCTGGCGGTCCAGAAGCGCTTCCTTCTAAGACGAGCAGAATCATAAGGATTGTAGTCAGTGAAGAACACGTGCTCGCCGAAGAAATCATCAGCCTTGAATTTCTGCTTCCTTGAGAATGGATCCTTTGGCTTGGGCTGAGGAGTGTCAGTCAAATGCATTATCACCTCAGGAATCGCAATCTCAGGTTCTTCAGGCTGAGGAATTTCAGCTTCTACTCCAGTGACAGCCTGGGTCTTCAATTCATCATTTACATTTTCTTCAGCACTAGTGGCTGGAATTTCTTCATGGACAGACGGTGTGGCATGTGGTTCATCAGATCCCATTTGAACTGTGGTTGCTGGGGACTGAGGAATTTGTTGCAATGGTGTGAAGAGTGGAGAGTTGGGGTGCTGACTTTCCCAAAAGTCATCATTTAGCATGGGTGTGCTACAACCAATGTCCACATCTTCATCTTCCATTTCTTCAACGCCGGCCTCTTCAGCAGTAAACTGAGGCATAGGTGAGGAAACAACTGGTGTTGAAGGGATATCATCCACTTCAATTTCTTCATCCATCTGCTCTGACGAAGCAGCAGAAGGATTTTCTTCATCAGATCCGCTAGGGATCACATATTCTTCATCAAAAGGGACGATTTCCTTTGATGGCATGCTGGAAACAGGAACAACATCAATTGGATTTTCAAATGAGCTGGTCAATTTCTTCATCTTCTTCGGAGCTGAAGAATCTGATGAAGCTGATGCTTTCCTTTTCCTCACTGCTGCACGCTCTGCAGCCTTGGTCTTCTTCACATCTGAAGCAGATGGAAGTATCGGAGTTGGGGTAGGCGCATGAGGAGCAGAGGAATGTGGTTGATTTTCTTCAGGCACAACTGATGCAGTTGCCCTGACCTCTTCATTTTCTTCAGGCGCACCACGGATGCCCTGGCAATTTCATCAGCGGCTGGAATGCAGTCATCAGCCCTGGAACTCACATTTTCTTCAGCAGCCTGAATGTCATCAGCGGTGCTGGCATGTTCTTCAGTCGGCTGAGCAGATGCTTCAGCCTGAGGAATTTCTTGTTGCGATGGGGCTGCAACATTGGAGGTGAACTTTTCATACAATTTCACAAACCTGACTTTGGCTCCAAGCCAATCAGCATAGTAAGCATTGAAATCATCACTGAGGACTTTGATTTCAGACTGGATCTTCACAAGTTTGTCAGTTGTCATAGAGACAATGTTTTTCTTCAGGAAGTTCTCCTTCCTGTATTGTGCTTTCTTGATTTGCCTGGCCTTCTCATATTTCCATTTTTCTTCTTGGATGAAGGCAGTCAGCATATGACTTTGGCCAGGAGTCAACTTGAAATCAGGCATAGGAGTGTTTGGGTCCTTGTGCCAGAGATCAATGTAGTCGAGGATCAACTTTGGATCCAAAAGCAGAGGCACATTTGTGCCCTTGGCTCTAGCGGCCCTTACTTGCCTATCTCTGATGATTTCAGCAAGTTCCTCATCATCAGCTTTGTCTTCATCAGACGGCACTTGGAAGGCAACCTGCTTCTTGTGAGGACTTGGTCGAGAACCTCGTCCAGCAGTGGTCTTTGTCTTCAGCAGAGAAGGTCCCGTTGAAGAATTTGGTGCAGCTGAGGAACTAGCAGAAGCTCCTGAGGCAATAGAGATGCATGTCGTCCTTTGGCACGTGGCAAGATGCACAGGTGCAGAGGATTTGGTCGGAGCAGCTGAGGACCTTGGCGGAGGAGCTGAGGATTTGGAAGGAGCAGGAGCAGCATGAGGAATTGGCCGTGAGGGCTTTGAGGATTCTGGCCGTGAGGGCATAGCTGAGGAACTTGGCCTTGAGGACATTGAAGGTGAAGCACTTGGCTTGTGCGCAGGCTTCTTTGACATGGCCTTCTTAGGCTTGACAGAGGCCTCAGCGGCAGCAGCAGAGTCTTCGTTAAATTTCCTCACTGCTTCTTTTGCCTGTTTGGCCAGTTTGGCCTGGCGCTTGGCCCATTCGTCAGGATAATCCTCACCGCTCTTGATGCTGGTGGGATCTGCTTCTTGGCCAGGTGTCAATGGAGGCCTTGGGCATGGAGGGTTTAGAGCGAATTTCTTCATGTACTTGGGAGTGACATATCTGTACTCCCTCCACTCCCTTGCCCATCTCCTTTCTATTCCCTGTATGCGCACCTTGCACTGATTCTTGTCCTCCTTACCAAACTTGGCCTCATCAGGAGTGCAATAGTCTTTGTATATATCATCAGGGATCTCAAAGGCAGTGTTGACTTCAGGCCTCTTTCCTCCTTTCTGTGGCTTCTTACCGTCAGCCATTTTCTTCAGTTGAGGAATTTGAACACTTGAATTCTCTGAAGAAGTATGCAACTTTTCTTCGAGGAACGCTGCAAATGAGTTAAGTTGATGAGAACCTAGTGATTCAGCAGCGGACATGAGTACCTGTGAACAGAGTATAGTTGCGAGGAATTTGGAGAGGTCATATGCGTTCTCAGAAGGTTTTGTAAAAAGAACAAGTTTGAGGAATTTGACCAGACGAGTCTTGAAGAATTTCACTAAGCGTTCTTTGTCTTAGGTTCCAGAGTTGTATAGATCAAAGATCCACACAATTGAGGAATCTTGAAGAAAAATTATTGCTTAGAGAAATGAATCAAGAACAGATGACAAGTAAGGTGTTTAGTGTGTGAAGAATTTGAAGAATAAACACCTTTGAGGATTTTGTAGAAATCATTTGAATCAAACAGGGCAGTAAAAGTAACTTTTAATTACCCTGAACGAAGAACACGACGAACTGGGATGTAGAGATGAGAAGTTCGTCTGTGCAGATCTTCCACGCCCTAACTCGGCGGAGGAAGACAGCTACGGCGATGGCGGGGTGAAGATTTCCGCGGCTGGCATGAGTACGACAGCGACGAGGTCGAGGCAGTGAAGCTCTTCCTCACCGGCGACGATGAAGTAGCGGCGGCGCTAGGGTTTGAGAAGCTCGAGCGGAGTAAAGGAAGTGAGGAAGGAGAGGGGGTATTTATAGCCACGGTGAGAAACTGTTCGCCCGAACATTTTGGACGAACGTGCCCCTGACCCTTCTCATTCGTTTGACATGTCTCACCCACGTACTGAGAAGTGGAGATCATGTGAGAACGTGGGTGAATAGATAAGTATTTCGAGGGATGCAGAACGGTTTGAGCGGCAAAGCCGAAAATTTGGATAAGATAAGTTTTAACGTTCCGTTCGCAAATTCTTCAGCTGACAAGGACACAGTGAAGATTTTGAACGAGTTTCAAATAGAACGCACATGAAGAATTTGTGAATAGATTGGGTTGAGTATAGCATAGAGGGGGTAGGGTCCGATCACATTCACTTAGCAGAGAAAACAACTTGAAGAAATAGCAATAAGTGAATGATGTAGAGGACATAAACTCATATATATATATAAAAATATATAGCCAATGAAGAAAAATGACGGAAATAGTGAAGACAATGCAAAGTTGAAGAACATGAACAACTGAGGAATTTCAAAACTGAGGAAAAACTCAAATTGAAGATTTTCAACTTTTGGTGGTGGCGTGACCCACCGCATAAGAATGATGATTTCAGACACCGCGTACAATTGTCGTAGGGTTCTGAGAATCAAATTCTTCATTAATTTCTTCACACTTAGAGTGTTATTCTTCATTGATTTGAAGAAAAACGTTTCTTCATGTGTTGCACATCTAAGTCATCAATTTTGTATAAGTGTTAGGATGAGTGTCCTTTTCAAAGAACATTCGAAGATTCTAAGATATTTAGCTCACACCGCAACTTGCTAAATCTCTTCTCATCCAAGGGCTTTGTGAAGATATCGGCTAGCTGTTCTTCAGTCTTCACATGCTCAATAGAAATGTCGCCCTTCAACACATGATCGCGAAGAGAATTATGACGAATCTGAATGTGCTTTGTCTTCGAGTGGTGAACTGGGTTGTGAGCAATCTTGATGGCACTCTCATTGTCACAGAAGAGAGGCACATTCTTCATGTTGACGCCGTAGTCCTTAGAGTTTGCTTCATGCACAGCAATTGAGCACAGCAAGAACCAGCAGCAATGTACTGAGCTTTAGCAGTAGACTGTGATACGCAGTTCTGTTTCTTCGAGGACCAACAGACCAAAGATCGTCCGAGGAAATGACATGTACCAGATGTTGACTTTGCGGTCCACACGATCACCAGCATAGTCAGAGTCAGAATATCCAATGAGATCAAAAGCCGAGCCCTTGGGGTAACATAATCCAAGTGTTGGTGTGTGAGCTAGATATCGAAGAATATGCTTCACAGCCTTATGGTGTGATTCCTTCGGTGTAACTTGAAATCGGGCACACATCCAAATACTAAGCATTATATCTGGCCTAGATGCACATAAGTACAATAAAGAACCAATCATGGAGCGGTATACCTTATGATCGAAGTCAATACCATTTTCATCAGTGCACAGATGGCCATTTGTGGGCATAGGAATTTTGACGCCTTTGCAATCTTGCATGCCGAATTTCCTCAGTACATCCTTGAGGTATTTCTCCTGAGATATGAATATGCCATTGTGTTGTTGACGAATTTGAAGACCTAAGAAGAATTTCAACTCTCCCATCATAGACATTTGATATTCTTCACTCATCATATAGGCAAATTCATCACTATAACGTTGGTCAGTACAGCCAAAGGTAATATCATCAACATATATTTGGCACACAAACAATTCACCATCATAAGATTTAGTGAAAAGAGTAGGGTCGAGTGAACCGGGTTTGAAGCCTTTCTTCATGAGGAATTCCTTCAAAGTATCATACCATGCTCGAGGGGCCTGCTTGAGGCCATAGAGGGCCTTATTGAGTCTGAAGACTTTGTCAGGATGCTTTGGATCTTCAAAACCTGGGGGTTGAGCAACATATACTTCTTCCTCAAGCTTACCATTGAGGAATGCACTGTTCACATCCATTTGATATAGAGTGATATCATGATGGTTAGCATAAGCAAGTAATATGCGAATGGCCTCAAGTCTAGCAACAGGTGCAAAAGTTTCATTGAAATCAATTCCTTCAACCTGTGTGTAGCCTTGAGCTACAAGCCGTGCCTTATTCCTCACCACAAGGCCATTTTCATCTTGCTTGTTGCGGTAGATCCACTTTGTGCCAATGATATTGTGCTTGCGAGGATCTGGACGTTTAACCAGTTCCCAGACGTTGTTGAGCTCGAACTAATGTAATTCTTCTTGCATGGCCTGAATCCACTCAGGCTCCAGAAATGCTTCGTCTACCTTAGTGGGCTGTGTGATAGAGACAAAAGCATAGTGCCCACAAAAGTTAGATAAATGTGAAGCTCTTGAGTGTGTGAGAGGACCTGGTGCTTCAATGTCATCGATGATCTTTTCAACTTGCACTTCTTTTGCAACGCGAGGATGAGCTGGTTCTCGTCGAGGAATTTGATCAGCATTTTCTTCAGTATTTTCTTCAGGTGCATTAGCTCGACGTTCTTCACGTTCTGGAATGAATTCTTCAGCAGATTCTTCGGTTGGAATGACATCCTCAGTAGCCTTGAACTTGATAGTTTCCTCGGGTGCTGGTTCATCTATCACAGTAGGTAGGTGCTCTCTTTGCGAGCCATTAGTTTCATCGAACCGCACATCTACAGTTTCAACAACCTTGCGAAGAACGTTGTTGAAGACTCTATAGGTGTGCGAGTCCTTTCTGTAACCAAGCATAAAACCTTCATGTGCTTTCGGTGCAAATTTTGAGTTGTGATGAGGATCTCTAATCCAACATTTAGCACCGAAGACTTTGAAATAACTCACATTGGGTTTCTTGTCAGTGAGGAGTTCATAGGCAGTCTTCTTGAAGAATTTGTGAAGATATACTCTGTTGATGATGTGGCATGCATGCAGTATCAATTGCATCAATCCAGAAACGATGAGGCGTTTTGTATTCATCAAGCATAGTGCGAGCCATCTCAGGAGGAGTATAAGGAGCAGATAACTCACGAGTAATACCAAGTTCATCAAGATAGTCATCAAGACCAGAATTCTTGAACTCAGTTCCATTATCACTTCTGATGTGCTTGATCTTCACACCAAAGTTGGTTGAAGCCCTCGAGGAAAATCGTTTGAAGACTTCCTGCACTTCATGTTTGTAAGTAACAATGTGTACCCATGTGTATCGAGAGTAATCATCAACAATAACAAAGCCATATTGAGACGCATCATTTGAAACTGTAGAATAATGGTTAGGACCGAAGAGATCCATATGAAGCAATTCAAATGGACGAGTAGTAGTCATGATAGTCTTTGCTGGATGCTTATCCTTTGTCATCTTCCCAGCTTCACAGGCTCTGCATAAGTGATCCTTGAGGAATTTGACATTCTCAATGCCAATGACATGCTTCTTCTTTGCAAGCGTGTGCAAATTCCTCATGCCTGCATGACCAAGTCGTCGATGCCATAGCCAGCCTTCTGAAGCTTTTGCAAGTAGGCACACGGCTGGTTGTGGTCCTGTAGAGAAATCAACAATATACAAGTCTCCTCTCCTAAAGCCTTCGAAGACTTTGGAATTGTCAGCTTCCATAACCACAACACAACGATACTTGCCAAAGACAACAACCATATCAAGATCACAAAGCATTGAGACAGACATGAGGTTGTATCCTAAGGACTCGACAAGCATGACTTTGTCCATGTGTCGATCCTTTGTGATCGCAACCTTACCTAGACCCAATACCTGACTTTTGCCTTTGTCAGCAAAGATGATATGCTTCAGATGCGATGGTGATAAGGGAGCATCCATCAATAGATTCTTGTCACCAGTCATGTGATTTGTACATCCACTATCGAGGACCCACTCAGTGGCTTTGGGTTGATCATCCTGCAGATGAATTAGTGCAACTTACGAACTCATATACTTCATCAGTGAAGAATATGACATCAATTCATCAGATCAATTTCATCAAGTAATAGAACAGATAAAGCAGTATGAGGACGTGAGAAATGAGAGTTCATTTCTTCATGATTAGCCTGCGTCCTATCAGGCACTTTTCAGGTCTCCAACAAATTCTTAAGACGTTTACGCACGTCTGGAGACCTGACCCTGCATAAGAGATTAGTTCTTTTTCTTCACCACCCACATCTGAAGGGGTGGCAAAGAGTTCATCACTCTGCAGGCTCCATACAAGAAAGGTGGCATAGAAGCCAATCCATTTCGTTTCACATAAGAGGAGTTAGGGTAAGCATATGAATAAGCAGAGAAATTCTTCGAGGACTTATGAACATAATGATTAGAAGAATAATGCTCATATTCATAGCCCTTAGCTCTTCCCTGCGAAACAGAGTTGTTAGCATGATAATCATATGAGGACTTTGATCCTTTTGAGGAATTTGATCCACGTGAGGAGTTTGGTCCGTACGAAGAATTTGATCTGGGGTTCCTATTCTTCACAGGTGGTGTCATGAGGACATTCACCTGAAGATTTTCAAGGCACCTTTTGGGAACCCAAATTTTCTTCATAGGGGAACCATTCCTGCAGTTAGTGCCAACATATCTAACAAATACTTCACCATTCTGATTTTCCAACAGTTTATAGTTAGAGTCAAATGACTCATCAGAAGAATGAGAAGATTCACATGTAAAGCCAGATAGATTAGATGGATCAACTGGAGGTCCCTTTGCAGCAACCCATGAGGTTTTGGGTACTGCTCAGGCTTCCAATATGTACCATCAGCATTGAGTTTCCTCTCAAAGGCAATACCCTCTTTCCTAGGGTTCCTGTTGAGGATCTGCTTTTTAAGCACATCACAAAGAGTCTGGTGCCCTTTGAGGCTTTTGTACATGCCTGTCATGTACAATTCCTTCAGCCCTGCATTGTCAGTGATACTAGCAATGTCCTCAGATGAGGAATTAGTGATAGCAGAGGCAGGTGAAGAATTTGCAACATTAGAATCATTTGAACATTCAGGTGAAGAATTAGCAGATTCACGTTCAATGCATTTCAAACATGGAGGAACAAATTCTTCCTGAGCAGCGCTGATTTTTTGAGCAAGTAATGAATCGCGCTCCTTCTGAAGATCTTCGTAACTCACTCTTAGCTTCTCAAGGTCTTGCTTTCTTTGAAGAAATTCATAAGAAAGCTTCTCATGATCAGATAAGAGAGTGTTATGTTTATCTTGAAGGGCGTCATACTTAGTATAAAGTCTCTGAAGACTTTCAGCCAAAGCTTTTGACTGATCCATTTCTTCACCCAACAAATCATCGCTCCTATTTAGCATGTATTGAACTTTTTCCAAGGCTCTTTGTTGTTTAGCGGCAAGGGAAGCAAGTTTGACATAGCTGGGTCCAAATTCATTACCAGATTCATCATCACTAGACTCGGATAGGTAGCATTCAGTTACCTCAGCACTTTTTGCCATAAGGCATGATGAAGAGGATGATGATTCTGGTTCGAATGTCATCGCTTTGAGAGATTCCTTGAAGTCCTCAAACCAAGGATCATGACGGGTTCGATGACCTTCATAGACCTCGGAGAGACGGTCCCAGATAAGCTTCGCATGATCGAGATGCATGATGTTCCTGAACTGATTTTGAGACAGACAGGAGCAGATGACGTCCTTTGCCGTCAGGTTGAGAAGAGTGTACTTGCGAATGTCATCAGCTTCCGCCATCTTGCACAGATCGGCAAGACCAATCTCAGTGACGGTCCACAGTTCGTTGTTCATCGCCATGAGGCGCTTCTTCATCATGGCCTTCCACTTGGGATACTCGTGGCCGTTAAAGATGGGGCATGACACAGTCTTCATTCCTGTGGTCGACATAACTAAAATTCCAGGCGGTTAAACCAAAATCACACAGAACAAGGGAGTACCTTGCTCTGATACCAATTGAAAGTGCGTTATATCGACTAGAGGGGGGTGAATAGGCGATTTTTATGAATTCTTCACTGAGGAATTTGCGGTTGAGGAAATTCCTTAGCGAAGAACTATTTGCAGCGGAATAAGTACTCAAAAGTAAACATAACAGAATACAAGCATGGTCATCATGATGAAATGAAAACAAGCACAGAGTACTGAAAGCATAAACACAGGATAACACAGGATGAAGACAAACAGACTGAAGAAATTTAACTGAGGAAGTTGAGAAAGTCTTCAGTCAAAGTCTTCAAATACAGATATGACAAGCACACAACACAGTTATGAGGAAATGAAAGAGTTGAGGAAATAGAACCAGTAAGCTTGGTGAAGACAATGATTTGGTAGACCACTTCCAACTGTTGTCTTAGTTGTACATCTGGTTGGAGCGGCTAGGTATTTAAACCCGAGGACACACAGTCCTCACCGTATTCTCCTTGAGCTAAGGTCACACAGACCTCGCCCAATCACTCGTGGTAAGTCTTCAGGTGACTTCCGAACCTTCACAAACTCAGTCACTCGGCGATCCACAATTCCTCATGGATGCTCTAGACCATGACGCCTAACCGTCTGGAAGAAGCACAGTCTTCAAAGGTAACAAGCATCGAATCCACGCAGGATCAATCTCTTCAGTGATGCTCAATCACTTTGGGTTTGTAGGTGTTTGGGTTTGGGTTTTCCTCACTTGATGATTTTCGCTCAAAGTCCTCGGAGGATGGGATGCTCTCAAATGACAAGTGTCAGTTTCTCTCGGAGCAGCCAACCAGCTAGTGGTTGTAGGGGGCGGCTATTTATAGCCTAGGGAGCAGCCCGACATGATAAGACATAAATGTCCTTCAATGATATGACCGTTAGGTAGGTAGATATTTTGGGACAGCTGGCGCATAGCACAGCAACGGTCGGAAATTCGAGTATCAAATTCCTTAGGGCTATCATGTTCCTCACTGTGTAGGCAATCCGCACTGGCGAATTCCTAACTCCTCAGTCAGAACAAATTCCTCAGAGACTAGAAGAACTTCGTCTCTGTCACTGAAGAATATGACTGAACTGTATGAGATTTCCAATGGCTTCACTCGAAGGGATTGGTAGGTGTAGGATTTTGAGTTGAGCATCACATGGAAATTTTTCCTTAGTATTTCCTCGACCCCCTTTAATAGTACGGTGTTTCCTATGACTCAAGAAAGAGAAAATGAAACTCCGAAAACAAAAGTCTTCACGCTTCATGTTCCTCGAATGAATACCAAGTCTTCAAGGTCACACCAATTTCTTCACTTTCAAAGTCTTCAGAAAGTCTTCAGAAGTCCAAAGTCTTCAGTCGAAGAACTTCATTTTTAGGGGTCGACTTTCTCTGTAAATATCAAACTTCTCATAGACTTATAGACCTGTGTATACTCATAAACGCATTAGTCCCTTAACCTATAAGTCTTCAATACACCAAAATCACTAAGGGGCACTAGATGCACTTACACCGCTCAATTTCGAAAACACTATTGCCGTTCCATCTCAACTAGCATCTCCTCACAATCTTTGTGTCAAGGCGGCCATCGCTGGAGGAGCGTAATGGCGGAGGAACCATCTGCCAAGCGTCCTCGTGGTGAGACGTCCGACCAGAGCCCCGAGGTCGACGACGTTCAGGTCCCCGGTCAGAAGCACGACTACAAAGTGCACCTCAAGGAGGTTGACATCCACGGCAAGGAAAAGCTGGATGTCGTATGCACCAGCAATCCTGAGGAAGCCGACAAGATGATCAGCAGGATCCTGAAGAGGGTCTGCAGCTTGTGCCCTCAGTACATCGGTGTTGATGTCGAGTATACCAGGGAGGACGAACCTCCGCAGAGGGCAGCGGTTCTACAGTTATGCGTGGAGGAACTCTGTTTGGTATATCACATCACCGCGGCAACAAAATGGTGAACCATCCTACAGTTTCAACCTCTCCATGCTTCTGTTTAATTAGCTTTTCACCCTGAAATTTGACTAAATTGGTTTATTGACTTGATGTATCAGTGAAGTTTCTGAAGTAGATGCAGCAGAATAGATTTTGAACTTGACTCACCAGATCAGTTTATGTATTTGATGCACTAGATTAATTTGTGGATTTGATGTACGAGATTATTTTCTGAACTTGATGTTCTAGTGTACTTTCTGTTATAGTGTAGTTTCTATATTTCATGTTCTAGTGTAGTTCAGTTTCTTGAATTGATGTGTTAACGTGGCTAAGAAGTAGATAGGTAATTGATTCAAGTGTAAATACCAAAAATAAAAATAACATGTTGTGCTTGTATTTTATTTCTGAACTCTGCATAGAAGTTTCTGACATTTTTTCGTCCATGAATTATACGTACTATATAAGCATGTACATGATCGATACTTGATGGATCCACCTTAAATGTGTCATCCCCCCTGCAGGCCCAAGAGCCTGCGCCCGTTCCTGAAGGAGGACAGGTTCTACACCTTTGCCGGCTTCAGTATTGAAGGTGACAAAGAGATGATGCGAAGTTCTGGTTTGGAGATCAACCCCGACAAGTACATCGACATCCAACGCAAATGGAGAGTTCCTTTCAAGGGAAGAAAGAGGTACCACTCTTTGGCTGATGTTGCAGGGAGCGTGATCCACCCATTCTACAAACAGATGAAGGATAAGATTGATAGGGTTGAAGACCATAAACTGTGGGGGATCAGACCACTGCCAAATTACCTCATTGAGTATGCAGTGATAGATGCGTACGCCACCTACGAGTCATGGAAGAGAATTGAAAACATCAGAGAAGGTCTGGAGAGTGCAAAAGAGGCAGAGAAGAATTATGACGATCCTTACTACGGATACTAGTGATGACGAAAACATAGAAAACTGGTCGTAGAGTTGCTTGTGTTTATGCTTGTCCTTTCTATTGTAACAGGTTCGTAGTTTACTTCTATTAGAACGAAGCAGTTTCTAATGTCATCTGTATCAGGTTAAACAAGTTTCCTTATGTCAAGTTGTAGTTTGTTTATGTGATTGAGCAAGTTATTTAGCTTGCTAAGTACTATGTTTATTCAGCAATCATGTGATTTTGAAGTAGTAATGTTGATTTTTACTCTAAAACAACAAAATACAAAGCAGTCTTTTTACGCTTAGTACAGTTTAGTTGTGCACACAAGCGCTGCTTCTTGAGGAGTGGCAAGAGTGGCATGGGTTGGAATACGTAGTTAGAGAGGCATAGGTTTGCAGTCTCTAGAGCCACCGGCGTGTGTTACTACAGGGGCCGAAGGCACGGAATGGAAGTCTCTACAGAAATGAAGGCATCACAAGCATCCAGAGGCACGTGGACGGAGTAGCAGAGTTGAGCTCCGAATACATAGTTACAGGGTCACGGTTTGGAAGTGTGCAGAGTCAAGGTTGTGCGACACCATGGGGCATGTAAGAGTCATGGCAAGTGTCATGTGAGAGAGGCACCTGGATCCAGGTACGCAAGGCACGGGATTGCGACTTCTCGATGCACGGGTATCAACGTTGTGGGTGCACAATAGTGTGGTCTCAGAGGCATGTGTTGGAATGCTCGGTTAGAGATGCACTGTTGTGACGTTTGTGAAGAGACATGGGCGTGGTACCGCGACCTTTTAAGAGTCGCGGGGCGTGACACATTAGGCACGTGGATGCAGTTACGGAAGGCACGGAGGTGAAGACCCAAGAGGCACGGAAGTGGGGTTTTTGTTGTTGCGAACAGCTACCAATCCTGTGGATGTTCAAAAGTGTGATACCAGAGGCATGCTTCCGAATACGTAGTTAGGGAGTCACGGTTGTGAAGCCTCTAGAGAGTCACGCGTGTCTGGCATCACGGGCATGGAGTGGTGTGGGGCTTTGAGAGGCATCACTGGCCCTTAACCCTCTGGATGCATGGTGGTGTGGTAGGAGAGGCTTGCTTGCTAATACTGAGGTAGGAAGGCACCATTGTGGATGCACAGGTGTGAGGTCTCTAACGATGCGAGTGGGTGGCACCACATGCATTTGTTTGAATACTCATTTAGAGAGTCACGTTTGTACTCACGCCAGATTCATGCTGTAGGTTGGTGGCATTCGGCAGCACACGGTTGCAGAGAGGGGGAATGTTTGTGAAACATCAAAGTCACCGGCGGTCACGCGTGAGTAGTATGTAGAGTCACGGCGTGTCGACGTGACGCACGTATGTCTAGGGACGGACTTGGGGCTTTATGGGGCATGGTCATCAACCACCTGGATTGATAGTTGTGAAGTGTCTAGGGGCACCGGCTTGTGTTCGAATGCTTGATTACTGAAGAATCAATGAACTACATCAATAAAAATAGTCTGTTGCTTCATTATTACAGTATGATGTGCGGTTAAACCGTCTTCTGATGTTTCGATGGAGCTAGGCTCGTTCGCTTATCAACAACTTTTTATTCCGTGATGTCGTTGTAGATCTTTCTAATCTCATCGTCCATTTCGCTGGGTTCGATTGTACTCTGATCGCTAAATAGTAGCCTGCACAGTTGTTGTGCTTTCCATTGTTCCGTGCCATCCTATAAAAAGTTCAGTGAAAAAAAGGAGAAAAAACACATCAGTATTAGGCCATGCAGTTGTATGATATCTAGCAGATTTATTGCGAGTTTTAAGCGAAAACTTACGTCGAAATTATCTATCTCTTCAACGAAGTGGTTGCCATCAAAGAGATGCGCGAACCTTAGAACAGCAAACGGGGTTTCACCTTTGGAACGCCCTATAAAAATTACCGGTGCTAGCAATTCCGCGGGCTGCGTACACACCGCATGTGCGCAACAGAGCAGGTGGGGCGCGATTTGAATATCGGTTCCGGATCCAATTATCTTCAGCTGGTCCGTGCTCAAACTGTTGCGTCGTCTTAACAGCGAGGGGTTATGGATTTAAAATTAGGACTCGGCTAACCTCACTTTAATCATGCCAACTGCATGCTTGCGCCGTGGTATTGCTAACTTGAGTTATATCTCCAGCCATGCAAAACTTAAGCACTCGTCTTAGCTAACCAACTAGAGACAGGTCAAATTATTTGTATAGATCCGCAATCTATAGCAGAGATCCAAAGGACTTACGTCCGTTTTTGCAAAGCAGTTACTAACTCAGAGTTAGAACCCGTCTTAGCTAACCAACCTGTTGATGATGGTCTCACATGGACTGCTAACAACTGTCTTACATAGCTGACCTGGTAACGATGACGTCTCATGACCTCTTATGTAGAGTTCGATGAGATGGACTCCACCCCACAACTGTCGGAGACTCAGTCTTAGTCTGTCGATGGCACGGAGATTGTCACCCAAGATTTCATGGTTCATGACCAACTAGAGACAGAGAGACTAAGGATCGAGTTAAAATGTGCAGCGCACAAAAAGCTTGTTGAGGAGTACAGGACAAAGAAGCAGCTTGCTGCCTCGAAGTAGGTGTATTTTATCATGCATCTCGCGTGTGTCGTTGAAATTTCTTTGGAAATCAATGCCTCTCATTCTAGCTGCATTTTTAATCATGGCTTAAATATTTGTCTCTGTTTTGCTGACTCGGCGTTTATATGTAAGCTTCTGCCAGAAAAGCATGTGGTTCAACAATACATTTGCTAAAGGTCATTTCTTATCTTTGTCCACAGAGCTGCTGCAATGGGTGAATACGAAGAAGATTTCAGCACAAAACTTAGCTTCCAGAAATTCATTACTGTCTGTGAAAAGCTAACAGGACCACAAAATCAGCTTGTCAGAGATATTGGTTTTGGATACCTTCTAGATCTGTGTTGTTGCGAGCTTCCAAGGTGTTTCGTTCGCTGGCTTGTCCGCTATTTTGATTGCCCTTCGAGGTATTTCATACTACCTAGTGGATACAGATTCCTTATCAACTCGTACACCGTGCACCAGACCTTAGGAATTCCACTGGGCGGGCAGATTATCCCTAGAAAATGCTCGGAAGCTTTCATATGTCAGGTTAAGTCTGAAACTCGGTGTGCTGGGCACTCTCCAAACATCAGAGAGTTAACTGATCTCATAACCCCAGAGCTGACAGTAGAAGTGTTTCAACGGGTTTTCGTGATGTTTGCAACTGCGGTATTTCTATGCCCAACGACATATGATTGCGTTAGTCCAGACTACTTAGCCGCTCTAGAAGGACCAGCAAGTAACATATCATCATATGATTGGTCCAATGCTGTCACAGAGAAACTGGTGGCATCACTCCAGACCTTCAAGGACAAAGGATTCGCAGGCGCCCTGTGTGGTTGCCTCCTAATTCTAGTGGTTCGTTCACTAACTTGTACATTTCTTTATACCCACAAGCAGCTACAAGAACATGATTAATTTTTACCTCTTCCCCACTTGCAGATAACATATTTTGAGTACCTGGATACGAAGATTATGGACCTGGAACCTGACACTCCTGCAAGACTTGTCATGTGGGACACAGAGGCCATTAAGAATTATGCTAACATAGACAGCCTGTCAACAGAGGACGGAATTTTTGGGAGACACACGGTGAGTCAACTTTTCATCATTTTCCTTTGGCGAAGTTTTCGACTCAACATAATGACTTAGCTGCCATGTATTAATTTGACTTGACTGTAATTGTTTCCTTCCACATGGCAGCTGAAAGACATTAGGCGCACGCCTTTCCAACCACCACCTGGCTTTCAAGCGGCATTTTTCCAAATGAGTCCCAGACTAGAAGCCTACATAGAAGAATTTGTGCCTCAAGAAAAACATTGTTCCGTAAGTGATTTCCAGCTTCTGCACCTGATTTTATGTTTGAAATGATGTTCCCTAAGTTTTTACGAAACAGATACATGACCTATTGTGTTCATCCAGACAGTTTCCTATAGTACGTTAGCTGTGCTTTTGTGTTAAAACTAGAAGTACTTCCTATAGGAGGTTAGCTGTGATTTTGTGTTAAATATAGAAGTGCTTCCTACATGACGTTAGCCGTGCTTTTGTGTTAAATATAGAAGTGCTTCCTATAGTACGTTAGCTGTGCTTTTGTGTTAAATATAAAAGTGCTTCCTATAGTACCTTAGCCGTGCCTTTGTGTTAAATATACAAGTGCTTCCTATAGGACGTTATCTGTGCTTTTGTGTTAAAACCAGAACTGCTTCCTATAATACGTTAGCCGTGCTTTTGTGTTAAATATAAAAGTGCTTCCTATAGTACGTTAACTGTGCATTTGTGTTAGATATACAAGTGCCTCCTATAGTACGTTAGCTGTGCTTTTGTGTTAAAACTAGAAGTGCTTCCTATAATACGTTAGCCGTGCCTTTGCGTTAAAACTAACAGTGCTTCCTATAGTACGTTAGCTGTGCTTTTGTGTTAAAACTAGAAGTGCTTTCCTATAATACGTTACCCGTGACTTTGCGTTAAAACTAACAGTGCTTCCTATAGTACGTTAGCTGTGCTTTTGTGTTAAAACTAGAAGTGTTTCCTATAATACGTTAGATGTGCCTTTGCGTTAAATATAGAAGTGCTCCCTGTAGTACGTTACCTGTGCTTTTGTGTTAAAACTACAGGTGCTTCCTATAGTACGTTAGTTGTGCCTTTGTGTTAAATATAGAAGTGCTCCCTATAGTACGTCATCTGTGCTTTTTGTGTTAAAACTACAAGTGCTTCCTATAGTACATTAATTGTGCCTTTCTGTTAAATATAGAAGTGCTTCCTATAGTACGTTAGCTGTGCCTTTGTGTTAAATATAGCACTGCTTCCCTACGACGGTAGATCAACCATGCTTCGTAAGGTACGTCGGGTGTGCTCTTTCAAGGAATGTGTTCACCATGATTCATGGACTTTGTTAGCCGCGCTTCCCGCAGCACACCATGTGTCCTTCTGCGCACATTATTCCATGCCCTTTCTGCAATTATTGACACAAAGTACAGTAGTTCACAAGATATTTTTCATTTTCGGTATTAATAACTTATTTTCATTCTCGGTGTTAATAATATCTAATGGTTTTTCTTTCAATTCCAGGCCAAGATGAAAATTGCCAAAGTTATCAATGAAATGTACACAGAACTTTTCTCGCGGTTTCAACCAGTTCTCGAGCAGAAATTGGAGAAGCTCCTTTCACTTGGTAGGGATCTTAGTGCAAAAGAAACCAAGACCAGAGACCAGGGCATTTATTGTAACTTGCAACAGGACAACTCAAATGAAAAAGAAACTTTTTCATCACTCCCTTCAACATATTCTACGCTTCCAAGTTCTAGCACGACAAGCAGTCAAAGTTCTTCCAGCAGTGGCTCGACCAGTGTCCTTCACGCCACATCATACTCCCTGGAAAATTTAAAGGGTTGCTGCGATACCCCTGGCCTAGAATCCCAGAATCCGTACGACAAAGAGCAGTCCCAAATTCGTCTATCTTCACGCCTAAAATCATCAACCCAGATTAAGTTGCTACTGGAAGTGAACAGGATCGACCACAACAAAGAGGACATTGATGAACAAGCCAAGATTCATCTGGACAAAGTGCATAACCATCTGCACAACTGCCTTGATGGCTTGCCGGTCCATGAGCCCTTCGTGTCAACATCTGAGATGCTGGAGAGCGGGGCAATTATAATGACAGGTGAAAATTCATCTGAGTGTTCTATACCGATTGAAACCCAAAATTCTGCTGGAGGATCTGCAGACCACAACTCTCTGACAAGCCCACTGGAAAAACTCTTGGAGGAAACAGCAAAACCTACTGCAACAGAAACATCAGCCTCGCAATCTGCGGTTGACAAACAATTACTGACTGATCCAATCTCAACAGATACACTTGGAGCACCTGTTTATCACATTGGGAAAACGCCACCAACTACTGCACGGTCCAGTGGTTCTGACAGCGCTCACAACAACTCTTCAACCAACACAAAGAGCCTCACTGTATCCCAGCCTGCAAAAAAATCAAACAATGTCACTGGACAACATTCTTCTTCGCTGCCGGAAGATAAGGTCCATCTTGTTTCAACTTTGAGTGACGAGAAGAACATTGCTGAAACAGAACGCACAAGAGCTACTTCCTCCCTTGCTCCTATAGTAGAAGTCCCCAGTGATTCTGCCAGCGGTTCTGGCTCAGTACTGGACACGGGAAAAGCAATTCCATCCACTAGTGATGCTCCACTGGTTGCTGCAGCATCTGTCAATGCAGAAGACAATAACATTGCAGAAGAACATGAACAGTGTACGAAGCAACCACCTATTGATCCCACAGACAGCGTCCCTATTACCACAAGCGCACATCCGCCAGAACCGGAACCACAAATGGCAGCTCACAAGAGGTCCTTACAGCAGTCAGAAGATCCAGGTAACAAGAGTACAACGCCTCCTATGAAAAGAGTTAGGATACTGGAGCCTCCACATAATTCAACAGAAACTGCAAACAACCAGTCTCTACAAGCTGACAACCACAGAGGCCTCCTTAATTGTGGATTCATTGATGATGATCAAATATGGTCTGACCCATCTATCTATGAACAACTTAACAGAGTCATTGAACAAAAAAAGAAACAACCTTTCATAACCAAGTAGCATCACAACAATGCCAACCTGATATTGTCTCACACTTGGCCAAGAATTCAAGCTCGTCAGTTATATCTTCCCTTTCTAACTATCCAGAGCCACCTATACCCAGCAGATCAGGATCAATGTCAGGCGGTAGCCACCTCACACAGGCCTTTGATACATCATACTCTACAGGTTTAACTCAAACTGTCTTGTCCCAAAGTTTACCAGCAACTCCCTTGTCCCAACACTACAACCAACCAGCTCCTAGTATCAAAAACCACTTCTACCGACATCCTGGTGCTTAGAATAACGGCGGTTCAAACAACAGCCAGCGCTCACCATATGCGATGAACAACCAAAGTCACAAGCAGTACTAGCAACAAACCACTGTCCGTGATGCCCACTACCCCCAACACAATGATGCTCAGAATAACAGCACTACACGGTGCCAACAACGCCAACCTCAAGAGCAGAACAATCAGCAACCACACAGAGGCGAGTCTAATGGGCAAAGTTACAGTGCCTTGCAACAACAGTTCAACAGCATGCAGTATTCCGGCCATCCTCTCCAGCATTTTCCAACAGATATTCCTTCAAGCTCAACCAGTGATCCAACTGTCAGAACATTAGAACTGCGCATGCAGCACCAACCACAACGCCTAATGTTCCAAAGAAACAACAATTATAATGAGGGTCGTCTGCAACTTAGTAATGGTCATTGAACTTCGGTGGTCATGTCTTCCAGCCTCATCAACATCATTCTGAGCTAGAACAGACTCGATTCACTGACCAAGGGAATGACCATCAAGATCACTGCCAACTTTTGGAAATAAGAGATTCCACAAACGAGGAGAAAGAAGTGTATGAAACAATCGTCGACAATACGCCAGGTGTCAAGCAAAATGATAGGTAATGAATTCGTTGTTCCCGTTACAGTAAAGTTTTGGTCCCTTCGTTTACTAATGCAATATATTCTGCCTGAAGCTATCATATTCAAGTGTTTCGGCTCGATTCTTCTACTATTGAAATTGAATACTAATCATTTCCTCTTATGTTAAAAAAGAAAATCTTATGATTTAAAATTCATTTGTTTTTTTTTTGACAGCAAGAGGATATTCTTCGTCGATCGACGTTGGGCCGATCATCGAACTTTAGGTTTGTCAATGAAGGTATACAGATATATCAACTCATTCGTGGTTGATGCTTACTCAGCATTGCTGATGAAAGAACAATTATACGCAACGCCAGCATTTGTGCACAAGCATATAATGTACATTGACGCTTTTGTAAGTTCTTGCTTCTCATAAATAATAATAACAAACCACATTTACTACTACTACCACACTGAGTGACACAACTTCAATTTTTCTGCAGGATAAATTTAAAGTTCTAGGAGCAAGCACAGAACTACTCAAGGAACACACTGTGGAAAAAACTATTGGGTACAGGCTGCCCAACAAATGTAACATCGTGAGTTCACCCTACTCACTCTATCTGCCCAGTGTTCGTCTTTGATTCTACAAGTTTTTCCTGTTACAATGATATTATTCCTTGTTAATTGTTTTAGGTCTTAATACCTGTGAGAAAGGATCCACATTTTATCTACCTCATCATCGTGAATCTTGCAATGCGTCGCTTCGAAATTCTGTGTCCTTATATCAATTGCGACGGTATCAAGGAACACTCGGACATTGTCATCGAAAACTTCAAGAGAGCTTACCATTCTGCTTACAACAACTATCCTCACACCATGGCCTCCTTTCATGTCAAACCTGTGCAGAGTGTATGTAACTCAAACAGAGAGTAAGTTTCTTTTAACTGTAGCTCTACCTCATTTAAATCATGCATCTTTTTGTTCCACTACACATCCCATATCTACTGTTCACCTTCTAATCACAGACATTAATGCTCTCAATTTTCAGGGATGACAATGCTATTTACACCATGTATTTGATGCCGCTCATTAATTTGAATAATAATTCATTTTTTATCAATAATGTAAGTTCACTCTCATTGACAACACATCAACATACGTTCATCCAAGCCAGCTGAACATTAAGTTTTACAATAAATTTTATTAGTTTGCACAGTTATGTGTTTGCAGATCCATGTGAAACCAATGAGAGAACAACTAACTTACAAAATGATAACATCCAACTACAACACAGGCCATGTATTTGAGGCACTGAGCATCGTCCTCGACAAGCACAATATCCGGCGCGAAAGAAGAAGAGTTGGAAGAAGATGACTACTGCTTAAATGTGCCTTAATTTAGCTGGAGCCATCCGAACATTGTTTCAGCCATATCGACTCATATGTAATCACAACAATGTTTCAGCTACTTTTGTGTCCGTCCAAGATATCTGCTATGGATCCCGTTAAACACAGTTGTGCATTCAAATGGTCAAGTCTTAAATTCCTGAACAGCAAACATTTACAAATAAGAATCATATTTTTTTCCAAAAGTTCTAAACATGATATTCAAGACATCACTTCCTTACACTAGAACACCACTCACTTCGAGTAGACATAATAAAAGAAACAATTGGAACACAGAGGAAAAACACTATCGATTCGTAAGCATCTGACGAAGGAGCTAAATGACTCACCTCCAGTAATCCGGGTCACAGAGGCACTGTCGTGCCTCTTATCCACGTAGAACGTGCCTCTCTTACCGCGGACAACTAAGCCGACACACACAAGTGCGCCACCAGTTAACACAAGACCGTCCCCTCTCGACAGCTTAACACCGGTCCCTCTCCAAGCCAAATGAGTCATGGAAGCACGACCATGGCTCAAGTTAACGAAAGAAGAACCATCCTCTGTGATAGACGACTAAACTGAAAAAATACCAAAACAGAAGAACGACCGTGACTTCAACTATAAAAGGTCCGTGACCTCACAAGTTTCAACGACGAGTCTCTCTCAGCAAATAAGTGAAAGCAAACGTTTCGAAAGAAAGGCACGACCGTGCCTTTGAGTAACATCGTAGACGTGCCTCTCCGAGCGAACGTGTAAGAGAAAGCATTTGCGAACAACAGACAGAACTCTGACTCAACATAACATAGCACATGCCTCCACTAACTAGACAGACGTGACTTCACAAGCAGACTAACTAGAAATATTACAGAACATACAACCATGACAGTAACTCATACTAACATAACGCAGTGCCTCTCCGAATTTAATACCCAAAGGAAGGATAACGCCTCTGCCAAACATACGACAATGCATCCAATGCCTGCACGGCCATGCCTTTCAAAATCAAAGTACCACCACAATAATTGAAACGCAGAAACGCAACCGTCGATAACACAATACTCCCACAGCAAGTATCACACTGGATTACCGTCCCTAAAACAGACAACATATATTGAAACAGACAGCACAGTGAGAAAATCTGAAGAATCTTAAACACACTCAATCTCTGCATAAAAACATTTCAAACACACAACCACAACCGTATATTCAATATAAAAACAACCGTGCCAAACACAATACAAACACAAAGCAAAAGTAAAGCCCCTACCTGTCAGTGTAACGGTATTGAGAGAAGAACTGAAGCAGCTAGCAAACTAATAAGACCAGAGCGTGCCTTGCCTAAAACAAAAACAATGCCTCCCGGAACAGACGACTGTGCGCTGCCTAGAATCACGAAAGTGCACATCTGAGTGCTCCCCTTAATACATCTCATCTTATACCAACTCGTAGCAAAAAATCATAGAGGAAAATATTCTTGAAGGCACCCAATCAAGAAAAACATAATGGAACGAAAATAAACTTAAATTTCCAAACTAGTCAACTCCATCCGGTTCAAAATAAAACAACCACAATTACAAATTCATCAGTCTATGTAATATTACCCCATACAATAACTATCAAATAACCAATTCATCACACAATCCATCTTGCCAGCACTTCCACCTGGACTACTCCTCAGAAACGTCCTCGCCATCTGAGATCAGGAAGACAGCGACGATGCAGGATGTCCCTCATCGACAGAAACCGGCGGTATAGCTCATAGCTCACATACCCTTCCTAAAGGAAAAGCAAATGAAAACATGAATATACAAAAAAACAAGTAATGTTCTAGCGACAAAGGCAGAAACTAACGAAAATGAAATCTTCACTTACAGTAGCTCCATATTTCAGGTGATCAAAAGTAAGTGTCTTCCAATCCCAGTAGTGACGAAGAAGTTCTGGAAAAGATGACTCCAACTTCGAATAAGATTCGTCAATGATGGCTCCTGCTAAGTCCTCCATGGAGTCCCTTTCTTCACCGCCTTTGATCATAAATTTCTCTTGGATGTCGATGTGGTACCCTTCTGGAATTCTGATGAAATCTTGAAAAAGAGCATCTCTAATATTCCTGACGCCCACACTAGAGAAAGTTATACCTCTATTCTCAAGGAAATCCTTCAGGGCAGGGCACTCCGTCCTAGCCCTGCAGAAGTGATAGAGCAAAACATGATTCCGCATAGCCAGTTGCATGACGGCGACTTTTCTACGCCCGTAACAATCCTTTCGCGTGAACTCCATGCCGAGACCAACAAACTTGTGCTTCTCCTCGCGCAACCAGTCCTCGTACAAGCCAATGATCTCCTCCACCTTGCCAGGCTCGTTGGTGTACCACACATCGAGCTTCGTGTTACCATCGGCAACTATAGGATGGTACTCGGTGGTGTTCAAAAAGTCGTCCATGGCAGCGAGCAGCAAGGTGCCAATGGAGATTCCTGAGACCCTGCGACAAGGTTGGGGAGTGGCGAGGAGGGTGGGAACTGACTGATGTTCTGTGGCTACAATACGACGTGAAGACCTCACAAACACGGCCAGTATTTAACCTTGGCGAGGGACGTTTGAGTTACAATGCGCATTAACGTGTGAACTAGGAACAGCGAATAGACGTATGTGCTTCCGAAGCTCATAAAACCATGCACTTCGTAAAGTCACGGCTGTGCAGAAATATTTGATGCCGTGGAGAAATCGAGGAGCCTCTAACTTTATTTTACGGTAACTGACACACTGAATAGTCACATCGAACAGCCGGCACATCGGTCATCAATTCCTCCTTTGAACAAAGACCACCGATAGAAGAATCCAATGAAGCAAACAAACAGCCAGCCGTACACCTTAGACCCGAAGGCCAAAACTCATATGTGCCTCATCCAGCTAGATTCACAACATCTGTCCCTCGATAGTCAAGGCTGGTTTCACGTGAGGCCCGGGTATGCAGGCACAAGACGCACATACGTGTCTATCAGGTACGGGTATGCAGGCACACGACGCACATACATGTCTATTCCACAGGCACGGGTATCACCACAGGCACGTAGAGATACAGGCAGCAACTCGCCGGAAACACGTGAATGCAGGCAACGAAGGCACGAAAATGTAGCCTCTATAGGCACGTGCTTCGGCTTGGCAAGGCACGAATACGGCCTTGCAATTGATGTTCTCTAGCCACGGCTACACACCCTCTGCATACAGACATGGAATTGCAGCTTCTTCGACGCACAAGCACGGTTTTCGAATTGGCATTCTCGAGGCACAGATACAAATCCTCTGGATACAAATCCTCTGGATGCAAAAAAGAGAGGTGGCAGAGGCATCGGTAAGAACACTTTGTTCGAGAGGCACGGTTGCAAACTCTCAAGAGGGACAGCCATGTGACACCGCAGACACATAGACTCGTGACGTGTATCACGTGAGGATACATCAAATACAAGCAGCAAATCAACGGGAGAAGTGAAAGAGCCACAGTTTTAAAGTGTCCAGAGGCACGGGCGTGTAGAAGCACAGGCACGATGAGTCACAGCCGCCGCATCCCCTCACGGACGGGTGCCTGGCACCACAGGCACGTAGAGTCACAGCCAGCGTGTCTCCTGAGACAAGCGAATGCAGGTACATGACGCATGGAACTGAAGCGTATACAGGCATGAAATTGCGGCTTTTGGCGCACAGGTACGGCTTTGGAATTGGCGTTCTCGAGGCACGGGTACAAACCACTTGGATGCACAGAAGAGTGGTGGCAGAGGCACGGTTGTGTAGTCTGAAGAGAAACTGCCGTGTGACACCACCACATAGAGACATCGCGTGTGTCACGTGAGGTACATGAATAGCGGAAAAGAAGCCACGGAAGTGAAGCCTCCACAGACACGGATGCCGGGCTTCTAGAGGCACGGTCCCGAAGAACACAAAGACAAAAAACTAAAAATGTTGCCTCGTACGTTACTAGACGTGCCTCTCTTGTGCGAATGTGTAAAACACAACAATACAAACACAAACAAACGGCGGTGAATATAAGCCAAACAAAAAACACGCTTCCCCCAAACAATACATACGCGTCCCCTCACGGACGGGCGTCTGGCACCAGAGGCACGTAGAGTCACAGCCAGCATGACGCTTGAGACACGCAAATGCACGTACAGGAGACACGGAATTACAACGTATACAGGCACGGAATTGCGGCTTCTCATAGTTGTCGAGGCACGGGTACAAACCACCTGGATGCACAAAAGAGTGATGGCAAAGGCACGGTTGTGTAGTGTCAAGAGGAACTGCCGTGTGAAACCAGCACGTTACAGACATGGCGTGTGTCACGGATGTACATACATAGACGGAAAGAAGCCACGGAAGTGAATCCTGAACAGACACGGCTGTCCGAATTCTCGAGGCACGGTCCTAAAGCACACAAAGACACGAAACTAAAATGTTGCCTCGTACGTTAGCAGACGTGCCTCTCTTGTGCGAACGTGTAAAAGACAACAATACAAACACAAACAAATGGCACTGAATATAAGCCAAACACAAAGCGCGCTTCTCCCAGACAATACATATGCGCCACTTCAACAGGTTCTCTAAATATACATGAACTCGCGCAAACGTCAACAATGAACTTGTAACATGAAAAAACATAAGAAATTATATTCACATAACATGAGACGGTACTCCGTAGGTTTGAACTAAAAGTACTCATTAATTATAAAAAAAGAAATGAAAGTCTTCCAGGAGTCCATTCTGCTCAGACCACCGGGACCATTCTACTCAGTTGGAGTTCTGCTCAAAAGCATCAACGGCGTCTGGGGTCGGGAAGACAACGAGGATGCATCATGTCCTTCATAGACAGAACTCGGCGGTAGAGCTCGTAGCTGACATACCCATCCTAAAATAAAAAGCGGATGAGAATGAAGATAGACGTAAAGGGGAAAAGTACTATTGTTGCAATAAAACAAAAATATAAAGACAGAAAATCATAAAAAACGAAATTTTCACTTACGATTGCCGCATATTTCAGGTGTTCAAGGGAAAGCGGCTTCCATTCCCAGTAGTCATGCAGACCTTGTGGAAAAGACGACTTCATACTCAAGTAAGATTTGTTTATGACGGCTCCTGCCAAATCTGCCATGGAATCCCTTAGATTGCCTCCTTTGATCATGAGCTCCTCTTGAAGGTCGATGTGACACTCTCTTGGGATTTTGAGGTAACTGTTTGTGAGAACATCCCTATCGTTCCTGACGTCGACACTAGCGAAAATTATACCTTTGTTCCGAAGGAAATCCTTCAGAGCAGCGCACTCCATCCTGGCCTTGCACAAGTGATAGACAAGAACATGCTTGCGCATCGCCAGTTGCATAACGGTGACTTTTCTACTACCATCAAAATAATCCTCTCGTGTGTACTCCAGATGAAGACCAACAAACTTGTACCTGTCCTCACGCAGCCATTCCTCATAGAGAGTGAGAATCTCCTCCACCTTGTAGGGCTCGTTGGTGTACAACACCTCGAGCTTGGTATTACCATCAGCATCTATAAAGAGACGCTCAGTAGTGTTCCTGAAGTCGTCCATGGAACCGAGGCTGAGACGACAATGGAGTTTGACTGTGCTTCTTGTACGAGGCGAGGATGACGAGAGCTACCTGCACTTCTCTAGAGGGAATAAGACGCGATAACCTCCAGGAATAGACCACTACTTAACCTTTGGGAGAGACGACTCAGTTACCATGCGCCCATTTAATTGCACCGGAAACGGTGAATGGACGATTGTGCTTCTGCAGCTCGTGAAACCATGCACTTCAAAAGTCACAACTGCCACGCTGTAATCGAGGAGCCTCTAGGTTAACTCTAGCACGGTATCTGGCACAATAAATACTAACAATAAATAGCCATCCCATCGGTCACCAGCACATCTTTTGACCGAGAGAACAATGCGAAGAGGCAAACGAGATGACCCTGTCGTACAAATACTACTACCTCCGTCTTGGTAAATACATATTTTTTGTCACATATGTATTATATGTGACAGAAAATATGTATTTAGAAACTACATCATTGTAGAAATCTAGTGATATACTTTTCATGACATATAACACAAATTTAATTCCTCAAATCGATGACCTAGAACCACGCGAATGACTTATTCACCTAGACGGAGGTAGTACACTGGGAGTGAACAAAAATAGAAGCACGGTTCGCCAGAACGAAAGCCACACGCGTGCCTCCACTTTGGTTAAAGACAAACCTTAGTAACATCAACACACCATGTCTGTGTACCACCAGAAACATTGACAAAACAAAAGCACGTCCATGCTTCTGACATACATATAACCGTGGGCTATCATACATATTCCCGCGTGAAGCCAGCGTACATAAAAACAGTGACTCCCCTGGGTCAACGAATGCCTGAAAAAAATTGCAATACCAAAGTCACGAACCGTGACGCGATTTCAGATGCAAATGTGCCTCTCATTAGGAACCATCATGCCTCCCGTCAATTTGCATCCCCCGACATATTGACCATGCCTCTCCTGTTACAACGACCGTGCATCTAATAACATAATCACCGATCATCTCCTAAAGAAACACCCAACCATATCTGATTAAACATGTGATAAAAAAACACAGAACCACGAGCATGCTTTTCAGCATGTATAACCGTGCCTCACAAAAAGTATGTGAGGCAGGATAGGCACGTAGAAGACTCCGCTGGGAAGCAGCACAACTGTACAACTACAGTGAGAGGCAGCTGGACGAGTCAAACGTCTCGCGTCCCCATAAAACTCGGAATACACGCACACCATCCACAAACCAGCGTTCATTCCAATTCGCAGGATAAAAAATAAAACAAGAAGCACTCATTACTACTCTTGCTCTCTCAAGACTGGTTTATATTTAAATAAGCTCCGACTCCCTCAGCCACATCACAACTCACTTGCCTTCTCCGTCCCCTGCTTCTAGCCTAGGGTTCGTGCTTCTTCCCCGCACACAATCTGATTTCAAACAAGTTATTGTAGAGTTTTTATTGGATCTCTCGATTAATTTCTAAGTCGTGCTTCTCTCGTAGATTGCTGGCCGTGGGTGCTTGCCATAAGCTTCCCATCACAACCCATCTGGCTTATCCGTCCACCTACTTCTAGGGTTCGTGCTTCTTCCTCGCACACAGTCTCATTTCAAACAAGTTATTGTAGAGTTTTTATTGGGTCTCTCGATTAACTTCTAAGCCGTGCTTCTCTCGTAGATTTGCTGGCCGTGGGTACTTGCCCTAAGTTTCCCATACCCCAATCTCCGTTCGTCGACGCCTGTTCTTCTTCTCTCGTAGGTGAAAAGCATATGCGTAAGCAGCATGCACCGATCCGTATCTATGTTTTGAAAAAGATATTTAAATTATTACTATTTTATGTTTAGGTTTTTAATTTGATAGTTATTGAAGCATCAGATCCGGTATAACGACTTCATTCTCTAAAGCAATAAAAAAAACCATTTGAAAATTTAAACAAGTGATCTAAACTCTGTCATACTGCTTTTCTAGAAGGACTAGATTAGAAGTTTTATGGTAAGTTTGTAGTTGTTCTCTGCCTTCGTACGGATATTTTTAATACGGCTAACGTAGCTGAAGCTAGTCGTTGTCTACCTTCAACGTTGAAGCTTGTTTTAAATTGTTATGATATTCTTGTTTTCTTAACATAGTTGTTCTGAATTATTTAGGTATGATTTGCCCTACCTGCCGCCAACCAGGCGGCCCCTGCGAACCACACCCTGAAGTTCTCCAGCACTTTGAGGTTATTCTTGATGAAAATTGCTGGAGCCGCATGGTTAGTAAGCATTACTAACGTATTAGTTGCTTACAACACAGTTGAAATTGTCGCTATTACTCATACCCCCTTGCACCTACACTAGGTTCCCCTGCTGTCACTTCTTCGCACCTGTCTTGTGTTTTCATTTTCCATTAGTTTGCCTGCCCATACCTTGATTACTATAGTGCATCTTCAGTTCTAATTAAAATTAGTCAACATATGCCAAAAATCTGTAATTCTTATCAAAAATTCATATCCAATTTAAGAAAACTTTTAACATTAATAATACGCGAGTTCAAATTTATACTTACAGGTTGTTATTTGTACTATTTTTTTCCAGTATGTACCTTGTAATGTCAGAGCCTTTTTCGCTGAATACATCGACGAGAGGAAGAAAGAAGCAAGAAAATTGCGTAAAGAGCAGGTAGAGCCAACCCTTCTTACACATGAAGGAAAGTCTTACAATGCTTTGTTTAAGCATATGGCGAACTACACAAAGTTCTGTGGTGGTGAGTGGAACACCTTTGCGGATGATTATGAACTTCGTGCTGGAGACCGCATAGAATTTGAACTACCAGACGAGGGTCTCAATCTCGAAATACAAACATATCGGGATGACAAAAGGCTGCTTCCATTACCCCACGTTGGTAGGTATTTAATATTACAAACTTATCTTCTTTCGCTATATTTTTATATTACAAACTTATCTTCTTTCGCTGTAATTTTATATGCATGAATCGAACTGAATAATATTAACCCCGTGTTGGATATAACTTTATCTAACTTTAAAATATTTTTCTTTTTCTAGCTCTCGACGATCTTTCTTTTGATGATTTCGACCATGTTCACTGTTGTGTCTACTCTAAGGATATTGAGCTTACCTATGACCAGACACGATTCTCTCTACAACGCCTTTTCGGAGATACTTTCATCCGTTGCCGTCCATTTGTCCATGTCTTGACTCCCACTAACACCAAAGACTACGTCATGGTTGGTTACAACTGTCCATGTTAAAATACCAAACGTATTTTGCTCATGTGTAATATAAACAATACTGACGTAATATTGCTTATATGTAAAATTATAAAGAACTTATTTATTCAAACCTAAAACAACAAAACTTCCATTGTTCTCTTAATATGTTATTTTATCTGTTTACACACAAACCTGAACATGCCAGGAATTATATTACTTCCAATATGGAATTTCTTAATGTTTGTGCACTCACCATATTCAGACATTCTTTTATTTATTGTCCAAGTGACAAATCAACGGTTTTAATTTCTATTTAATTTCGATTTTCTTCTAGAAAATTCCGAGGAGCGTTGTCTCAACACTGAAGAGATGGGTGGACATGCCAACCATTGGCAGGGTAACCCTTGAAGCTCCTGATGAACCTACACATGTCATCACTCCTTCATCATACTACATCTCCAAAAACGACGACAGGATGGTAATAGAAAAGTCTTCTTTCAGAGACTTCATATCAGCTGCATTCTTCGTTGAAAAGAACGTTGTTCTAATCACTTTCAAAGAGCGCCATGACCGTTCTGTGTCCATCATCATTCAGCGCATTATGTAGATTCCGTCGGAACCAGCACCTAAAATGGAAGCAAACAGTGTATCTCCTAGAATGTTCAACGCTCGTTTCATGATGATGCCTCCAGGAGCAAAACACTGATTACTATAAGTTTGCTAGTTAGGATGATAGAGTAATGTAATTATTATGGACCATGTGCTTGCTTGAACTATCGGAATGATCTTTTGCAACTTATGTAGCTCTTACGGACACTCAACTTGCTGTTTCAGCCATCGGAATGATCCTTTGAAACAAATGCTATTTGAACTATCAAAATGATTCATTCGAAAAAATGTAGTTCTTATCCTTTGAAAAGTTCACAATTCAAAAAACCAAAAAACAAAAAGATTCATTTTCAAAAATCAAACGAAACAAGAATCAGTTTGTGATTCAAAAACTCTAGCAATGCCATGTTATCAAACTTATTCAAACCATCTAGTGAAACATATCTCAATTAAAAACCAAACAGGACTCCGTTTTCAAGTCCAAACTATATTTATTTCAACTTTTCCTAAACACACACTTGTGCACCGAATAACATAAAGACCGTGCCTCCCTAACCAAGGAAGATTATTAATTGAAAAAAAACGTTTTCACAACAAAGGCACGACCATGCATCTGCTGAGTGTTCTACCGTTTACACGACTACTTTCACAGCCAAAGATGGATCACGCAGGCAGCACACAACGAATAAAAAAATTCAATGAACAAGAGAAGTGAAAATCTTAAAAAAACAGATAAAACAAACCCCTGTTTCCAAAATTCTACGCCTGGAATCGCCGCGTGACTAGCAACTGCTCTTTGGCGGTTTCCTTTTTTGCACGACAAAAGAACCCTTTCACTTTTCCGACTCCATTTCATCCTCTTCCTCGAAAGTTTCTCGCCGGCCACAGTTCACCACCGCACACCTCCAGCCATGGACGACGGGAAACTAACAACACTCACCGAACACATCACTACCCACGGTACAACCGTGCTCGAGGTGGTGTACACCAACGACCCAAGGACCGTGGAGCGGATCATCAAAAAGTACAAAGAATGGCTAAAGGAGGAGAAGAACAAGTTCGTCGGCCTCGACCTCGAGTACACACGTAAGAGCAGTTACATACGACAAGGGATCGCCATCGGCCAACTTGCCATGCGCGAGCATGTCCTTGTATACCACTATTGCAGATCCGAGCGCTCCCAGGCGTTAGTTGACTTCCTAAAACGGAAAGCGGTAACTTTCACTAGCGTCGACACCAGGAACGACAAGACCATGCTTGCCCGTGCATGGATCAAAATTCCAAACGAGCACCACGTAGACATCCAGAGGCTATTCTGCATCAAGGGTGGTGGAGAAAGGGACTACATGGGTGACCTTGCAGCGGCCATCATCGACCCCTCATACAAGAACATGAAGAAATCATTCCCAAAGGAGAAGCACCAGTTCTGGGAGTGGAAGCCACTTTCCTCGATACACCTTGAGTACGCGGCAAAGGACGGGTATGTTAGCTACGAGTTGTACCGTAGAATCCTAATCATCAAGAACGGGCTACGTCACCTCCACCAACAACCAATGAAAGAAAGACTCCGCCCACGTAAGAGCAATGACGAGGGATCTTCTAGCGGCTGGAAGCGCCGGAAGGGAAACAGTGGTTGGTAAATTGCGAGAAAATGGATGTCTACATTAAACTAGTAGGAACTACTATTATCATAATTTAGATTGTATGAACCTATGTTGTAAATATGTTTGTTGTTGCTCAAAGATGCTGTGTGTATTGTATTACTATTTTACGTTTGAACTTTGAACACAGTGGTGTGCTCATGTACAAATGCATACTACGTTTTGCATGTCTAAATGCAATTAGTAAGTTATGTCCCAGTACTGAGCAAGCATATATTGTATCCATGATTATAGAACGAGAGATATCTCGCACGATATTGTATTATAATATTCATACTCAACCTTTACAAGATGCATCGTGCATTTACAAGAATATGTGATGATATCGTTGTAAACTTTCAGTACAATGCTTATTAAACATTGGCGTGAACAATTCAGAAATATTGCAGAAGAACATTCGGTACAAAGACACAAGCGACAAGAACTTTGTTACTTTAACCACATTGAAAAAAAATCACACAACACAACCATTTCACATCAAACACCGCTCCGTCCATTCAGAACATCCTTGCTATTGCACACAGGTTCCTCTCCGTACACCAGTTCTGCACGATGCCACAAAACTACACTACCGTGTGCAACTGACCTATGTACAAGCGTGGCTCTCTAAGTGTCTACTCAATCCATGCATGTGGTGCCACGTAACCATGACCCTAGAGACTTCACACCTGTGCATCCACAACCGAGCCCCTCTAACCAAATATTCGGACCGATGCCTCTACTGCCGTACATCCGTGCCTCTAGAAACTTGACAGCAGCAAGAGGGTTCAAAACCGTGCCTCCACACAACCGTGCTTGTACTGACTTCACTTCCGTGCCTCTCTTTGCTTGATCAACGTGCCTCACATGAAACCCACAGTAACTCTACGTGTTACGCACGCGTGATTGCCAGTGCAACTTTGGTGCTGCACAGACGCGTTTCTCAGTATACCCGTGCCTCCACACAACCGTGCCTGTACTGACTATAATTCCATGCCTCCGTTTTGCTCAATCGACGTGCCTCACATAAAACCAACAGTAACTCTACGTGCTACACACACACGTGCCTCTCGCATGAAACCCATAGTATCTCTACGCGTTCGGCATGCGTGATCGCCCGTAGAACTTTGGCGCTGCACACACGTACCTCTCAGTATACCCGTGCCTCCTCACAACCGTGCCTGAACTCACTTCAATTCCGTGCCTTCATTTGCTTAATCCACGTGCCTCACATAAAAGAGATGCACAACCGTGCCTCAGAGTAAACAACACACGTGCCTCTACTGTATTGATAACTATGACCCCAATTAAATAACATCCGTCCAAAAAAACATCTTTAAAAGAGATGCATAGCCATACCTCTTCTACAAACATACAACAGCAATGAACACTTTGGTTCATATGGTTTCATATATCTAGATAACATTAAACTGTAGCATAGATTTTTAAACAAAATCCATTTATGTTCAAAGGCTATAACTAACATCACTGCGGCAGAAGATTGAAGATAACAACAAGCCTCCCATCACGCTCTTTGAAAGTTATCAGCACCAAGCTGTTTACTTCAATAGACGATGCGTGGAGAAAATCACTGAAACCTTCCTGTTTGAACACCATTCTACTACCCAAGCCAATGAAGTAGGAGCAAGGTGTGCTCACATATATATCATCATCACCAGATTCCAAAGTAACTTCAAGGGTTAAAACGCCAGTCCTAGGAAAAGTTACAAACTCCTTCAAACTCCTCACAACAATACCAGGAATAACCTGACAAAAAACATCAAGCTATCAGAAAAAGAACAAAAATTCAAAACTATAAATAGAAGAGATAATAAAAATAAATAAATAAATAAATAAACAGAAACAAAGAAAAAACAGTGGAAAAAAACCATATGATGACCATTAACATTCATGGAATCAATCCTGTGAACAAAAGGACAACAGGGGATGTAGTTGTTGGGGATCGTAGCAGAATTTTAAAATTTTCTACGCATCACCAAGATCCATCTATGGAGTATACTAGCAACGAGGGGAAAGAAGTGCATCTACATACCCTTGTAGATCGCGAGCGGAAGCGTTCCAATGAACGGGGTTGATGGAGTCGTACTCGCCGTGATCCAAATCACCGATGACCGAGTGCCGAACGGACGGCACCTTTGCGTTCAACACACGTACGGAGCAGCGACGTCTCCTCCTTCTTGATCCAGCAAGGGGGAAGGAGAGGTTGATGGAGATCCAGCAGCACAACGGCGTGGTGGTGGAAGTAGCGGGATCTCGGCAGGGCTTCGCCAAGCTTCTGCGAGAGGGAGAGGTGTTGCAGGGGGAGAGGGAGGCGCCAGGGGCTGTGGTGCTGCTGCCCTCCCTCCCCCCCCACTATTTATAGCCCCCCTGGAGGGGGGGCACCGGCCCTGGAACCCATCTGCATGGGGGGGCGGCGGCCAAGGGGGAAGGGGGGTGGCTTCCCCCCCAAGCCAAGTGGGGCGCCCCCACCCCTAGGGTTTCCAACCCTAGGTGCAGGGGGAGGCCCAAGGGGGGGCGCCCCAGCCCACTAAAGGCTGGTTCCCTTCCCACTTCAGCCCATGGGGCCCTCCGGGATAGGTGGCCCCACCCGGTGGACCCCCGGGACCCTTCCGGTGGTCCCGGTACAATACCGATAACCCCCGAAACTTTCCCGGTGGCCGAAACTGGACTTCCTATATATAATTCTTCACCTCCGGACCATTCCGGAACTCCTCGTGACGTCTGGGATCTCATCCGGGACTCCGAACAACTTTCGGGTTTCCGCATACTAATATCTCTACAACCCTAGCGTCACCGAACCTTAAGTGTGTAGACCCTACGGGTTCGGGAGACATGCAGACATGACCGAGACGCCTCTCCGGTCAATAACCAACAGCGGGATCTGGATACCCATGTTGGCTCCCACATGTTCCACGATGATCTCATCGGATGAACCACGATGTCGAGGATTCAATCAATCCCGTATACAATTCCCTTTGTCAATCGGTATGTTACTTGCCCGAGATTCGATCGTCGGTATCCCAATACCTTGTTCAATCTCGTTACCGGCAAGTCTCTTTACTCGTACCGTAATGCATGATCCCGTGGCTAACTCCTTAGTCACATTAAGCTCATTATGAGGATGCATTACTGAGTGGGCCCACAGATACCTCTCCGTCATACGGAGTGACAAATCCCAGTCTCGATCCGTGCCAACTCAACAGACACTTTCGGAGATACCCGTAGTGTACCTTTATAGTCACCCAGTTACGTTGTGACGTTTGGTACACCCAAAGCACTCCTACGGCATCCGGGAGTTACACGATCTCATGGTCTAAGGAAAAGATACTTGACATTGGAAAAGCTCTAGCAAACGAACTACACGATCTTTGAGCTATGCTTAGGATTGGGTCTTGTCCATCACATCATTCTCCTAATGATGTGATCCCGTTATCAATGACATCCAATGTCCATAGTCAGGAAACCATGACTATCTATTGATCAACGAGCTAGTCAACTAGAGGCTTACTAGGGACACGTTGTGGTCTATGTATTCACACATGTATTACGATTTCCGGATAACACAATTATAGCATGAACAATAGACAATTATCATGAACAAAGAAATATAATAATAACCATTTATTATTGCCTCTAGGGCATATTTCCAACAGTCTCCCACTTGCACTAGAGTCAATAATCTAGTTACATTGTGATGAATCGAACACCCATAGCGTCCTGGTGTTGATCATGTTTTGCTCTAGGGAGAGGTTTAGTCAACAGATCTGCTACATTCAGGTCCGTATGTACTTTACAAATATCTATGTCTCCATTTTGAACACTTTCACGAATGGAGTTGAAGCGACGCTTGATATGCCTGGTCTTCCTGTGAAACCTGGGCTCCTTGGCAAGGGCAATAGCTCCAGTGTTGTCACAGAGGAGAGTCATCGGGCCCGACGCATTGGGAATCACCCCTAGGTCGGTAATGAACTCCTTCATCCAGATTGCTTCTTGCGCTGCCTCCGAGGCTGCCATGTACTCCGCTTCACATGTAGATCCCGCCACGACGCTTTGCTTGCAACTGCACCAGCTTACTGCTCCTCCATTCAAAATATACACGTATCCGGTTTGTGACTTCGAGTCATCCAGATCTGTGTCGAAGCTAGCGTCGACGTAACCCTTTACGACGAGCTCTTCGTCACCTCCATAAACGAGAAACATATCCTTAGTCCTCTTCAGGTACTTCAGGATATTCTTGACCGCTGTCTAGTGTTCCATGCCGGGATTACTTTGGTACCTTCCTACCAAACTTACGGCAAGGTTTACATCAGGTCTGGTACACAGCATGGCATACATAATAGACCCTATGGCCGAGGCATAGGGGATGACACTCATCTTTTCTCTATCTTCTGCCGTGGTCGGGCATTGAGCCGTGCTCAATTGCACACCTTGCAATACAGGCAAGAACCCCTTCTTGGACTGATCCATATTGAACTTCTTCAATATCTTGTCAAGGTACGTACTCTGTGAAAGACCAATGAGGCGTCTTGATCTATCTCTATAGATCTTGATGCCTAATATATAAGCAGCTTCTCCAAGGTCCTTCATTGAAAAACACTTATTCAAATAGGCCTTTATACTTCCCAAAAATTCTATATCATTTCCCATCAATAGTATGTCATCCACATATAATAAGAGAAATGCTACAGAGCTCCCACTCACTTTCTTGTAAACACAGGCTTCTCCATAAGTCTGTGTAAACCCAAACGCTTTGATCATCTCATCAAAGCGAATGTTCCAACTCCGAGATGCTTGCACCAGCCCATAGATTGAGCGCTGGAGCTTGCATACTTTGTCAGCATTCTTAGGATCGACAAAACCTTCTGGCTGCATCATATACAATTCTTCCTTAAGGAAGCCATTAAGGAATGCCGTTTTGACGTCCATCTGCCATATCTCATAATCATAGTATGCGGCAATTGCTAACATGATTCGGACGGACTTCAGCTTCGCTACGGGTGAGAAAGTCTCATCGTAGTCAACCCCTTGAACTTGTCGATAACCCTTAGCGACAAGTCGAGCCTTATAGATGGTCACATTACCATCTGCGTCTGTCTTCTTCTTAAAGATCCATTTGTTTTCTATGGCTCGCCGATCATCGGGCAAGTCAGTCAAAGTCCATACTTCGTTTTCATACATGGATGCTATCTCGGATTTCATGGCTTCTAGCCATTTGTCGGAATCCGGGCCCGCCATCGCTTCTTCATAGTTCGAAGGTTCACCGTTGTCTAACAACATGATTTCCAGGACAGGGTTGCCGTACCACTCTGGTGCGGAACGTGTCCTTGTGGACCTACGAAGTTCAGCAGTAACTTGATCCGAAGCTTCATGATCATCATCATTAACTTCCTCCCCAGTCGTTGTAGGCACCACAGGAACATCTTCCCGCGCTGCGCTACTTTCCGGTTCGGAAGGGGTGACTATCACCTCATCAAGTTCCACTTTCCTGCCACTTAATTCTTTCAAGAGAAACTCTTTCTCCAGAAAGGACCCGTTCCTTTCCCCAGAAAGGACCCGTTCTTCGCAACGAAGATCTTGCCATCGGATCTGAGGTAGAAGGTATACCCAATAGTTTCCTTAGGGTATCCTATGAAGACGCATTTTTCCGACTTGGGTTCGAGCTTTTCAGGTTGAAGTTTCTTGACATAAGCATCGCATCCCCAAACTTTTAGAAACGACAGCTTAGGTTTCTTCCCAAACCATAATTCATACGGTGTCGTCTCAACGGATTTCGACGGAGCCCTATTTAAAGTGAATGCGGCAGTCTCTAAAGCATAGCCCCAAAATGAGAGCGGTAGATCGGTAAGAGACATCATAGATCGCACCATATCCAATAGAGTGCGATTACGACGTTCGGACACACCGTTTCGCTGAGGTGTTCCAGGCGGCGTGAGTTGTGAAACGATTCCACATTTCCTTAAGTGCGTACCAAATTCGTGACTTAAATATTCTCCACCACGATCTGATCGTAAGAACTTTATTTTCCTGTCACGTTGATTCTCAACCTCACTCTGAAATTCCTTGAACTTTTCAAAGGTTTCAGACTTGTGTTTCATTAGGTAGACATACCCATATCTACTTAAGTCATCAGTGAGAGTGAGAACATAACGATATCCTCCGCGAGCCTCAACACTCATTGGACCGCACACATCGGTATGTATGATTTCCAATAAGTTGGTTGCTCGCTCCATTGTTCCGGAGAACAGAGTCTTGGTCATCTTACCCATGAGACATGGTTCGCACGTGTCAAATGATTCGTAATCAAGAGACTCCAAAAGTCCATCTGCATGGAGCTTCTTCATGCGCTTGACACCAATGTGACCAAGGCGACAGTGCCACAAGTATGTGGGACTATCGTTATCAACTTTACATCTTTTGGTATTCACACTATGAATATGTGTAACATCACGTTCGAGATTCATCAAGAATAAACCATTGACCAGCGGGGCATGACCATAAAACATATCTCTCATATAAATAGAACAACCATTATTCTCGGATTTAAATGAGTAGCCATCTCGAATTAAACGAGATCCAGATACAATGTTCATGCTCAAAGCTGGCACTAAATAACAATTATTGAGGTTTAAAACTAATCCCGTAGGTAAATGTAGAGGTAGCGTGCCGACGGCAATCACATCGACCTTGGAACAATTCCCGACACGCATCGTCACCTCGTCCTTCGCCAGTCTCCGTTTATTCCGCAGTTCCTGTTTTGAGTTACAAATATGAGCAACCGCACCGGTATCAAATACCCAGGAGCTACTACGAGTACTGGTAAGGTACACATCAATTACATGTATATCACATATACCTTTGGTGTTGCCGGCCTTCTTGTCCGCTAAGTATTTGGGGGCAGTTCCGCTTCCAGTGACCACTTCCCTTGCAATAAAAGCACTCAGTCTCAGGCTTGGGTCCATTCCTTGACTTCTTCCCAGTAACTGGCTTACCGGGCGCGGCAACTCCCTTGCCGTCCTTCTTGAAGTTCTTCTTGCCCTTGCCTTTCTTGAACTTAGTGGTTTTATTCACCATCAACACTTGATGTTCCTTTCTGATCTCCACCTCCGCTGATTTCAGCATTGAATATACCTCAGGAATGGTCTTTTCCATCCCCTGCATATTGAAGTTCATCACAAAGCTCTTGTAGCTTGGTGGAAGCGACTGAAGGATTCTGTCAATGACCGCGTCATCCGGGAGATTAACTCCCAGCTGAGACAAGCGGTTGTGTAACCCAGACATTCTGAGTATGTGCTCACTAACAGAACTATTTTCCTCCATTTTACAGCTGAAGAACTTGTCGGAGACTTCATATCTCTTGACCCGGGCATGAGCTTGGAAAACCATTTTCATCTCTTCGAACATCTCATATGCTCCATGTTTCTCAAAACGCTTTTGGAGACCCGGTTCTAAGCTGTAAAGCATGCCGCACTGAACGAGGGAGTAATCATCAGCACGTGATTGCCAAGCGTTCATAACGTCTTGGTTCTCTGGGATTGGTGCTTCACCTAGCGGTGCTTCTAGGACATAATCTTTCTTGGCAGCTATGAGGATGATCCTCAGGTTCCGGACCCAGTCCGTATAGTTACTGCCATCATCTTTCAGCTTGGTTTTCTCTAGGAACGCGTTGAAGTTGAGGACAACGTGGGCCATTTGATCTACAAGACATATTGTAAAGATTTTAGACTAAGTTCATGATAATTAAGTTCATATAATCAAATTATTCAATGAACTCCCACTCAGATAGACATCCCTCTAGTCATCTAAGTGAAACATGATCCGAGTTAACTAGGCCGTGTCCGATCATCACGTGAGACGGACTAGTCAAGATCGGTGAACATCTCCATGTTGATCGTATCTTCTATACGACTCATGCTCGACCTTTCGGTCCTCCGTGTTCCGAGGCCATGTCTGTACATGCTAGGCTCGTCAAGTCAACCTAAGTGTATTGCGTGTGTTCCGAGGCCATGTCTATACATGCTAGGCTCGTCAACACCCGTTGTATGCGAACGTTAGAATCTATCACACCCGATCATCACGTGGTGCTTCGAAACAACGAACCTTCGCAACGGTGCACAATTAGGGGGAACACTTTCTTGAAATTATTATAAGGGATCATCTTACTTACTACCGTCGTTCTAAGCAAATAAGATGCAAAACATGATAAACATCACATGCAATCAAATAGTGACATGATGCAAAAACAAGTTAGACGTCCTCTAATTGTTGTTGCAAGTTTTTACGTGGCTTGTATAGGTTTCTAGCAAGAACATTTCTTACCTACGTAAAACCACAACGTGATATGCCAATTTCTATTTACCCTTCATACGGACCCTTTTCATCGAATCCGTTCCGACTAAACTGGGAGAGGCAGACACCCGCTAGCCACCTTATGCAACTAGTGCATGTCAGTCGGTGGAACCTGTCTCACGTAAGCGTACGTGTAAGGTCGGTCCGGGACGCTTCATCCCACAATACCGCCGAAACAAGATAAGACTAGTAGCGGCAAGAAGAATTGGCAACATCTACGCCCACAACTGCTTTGTGTTCTACTCGTGCATAGTAACTACGCATAAACCTGGCTCTGATACCACTGTTGGGGATCGTAGCAGAATTTTAAAATTTTCTACGCATCACCAAGATCCATCTATGGAGTATACTAGCAACGAGGGGAAAGGAGTGCATCTACATACCCTTGTAGATCCCGAGCGGAAGCGTTCCAATGAACGAGGTTGATGGAGTCGTACTCGCCGTGATCCAAATCACCGATGACCGAGTGCCGAACGGACGGCACCTCCGCGTTCAACACACGTACGGAGCAGCGACGTCTCCTCCTTCTTGATCCAGCAAGGGGGAAGGAGAGGTAGATGGAGATCCAGCAGCACGACGGCGTGGTGGTGGAAGTAGCGGGATCTCGGCAGGGCTTCGCCAAGCTTCTGCGAGAGGGAGAGGTGTTGCAGGGGGAGAGGGAGGCGCTAGGGGCTGTGGTGCTGCTGCCCTCCCTCCCCCCACTATTTATAGGCCCCCTGGAGGGGGGCGCCGGCCCTGGAACCCATCTGCATGGGGGGCGGCGGCCAAGGGGGAAGGGGGTGGCTTCCCCCCCAAGCCAAGTGGGGCGCCCCCCACCCCTAGGGTTTCCAACACTAGGCGCAGGGGGAGGCCCAAGGGGGGCGCCCCAGCCCACTAAGGGCTGGTTCCCTTCCCACTTCAGCCCATGGGGCCCTCCGGGATAGGTGGCCCCACCCGGTGGACCCCCGGGACCCTTCCGGTGGTCCCGGTACAATACCAATAACCCCCGAAACTTTCCCGGTGGCCGAAACTGGACTTCCTATATATAATTCTTCACCTCCGGACCATTCTGGAACTCCTCGTGACGTCCGGGATCTCATCCGGGACTCCGAACAACTTTCGGGTTTCCGCATACTAATATCTCTACAACCCTAGCGTCACCGAACCTTAAGTGTGTAGACCCTACGGGTTCGGGAGACATGCAGACATGACCGAGACGCCTCTCCGGTCAATAACCAACAGCGGGATCTGGATACCCATGTTGGCTCCCACATGTTCCACGATGATCTCATCGGATGAACCACGATGTCGAGGATTCAATCAATCCCGTGTACAATTCCCTTTGTCAATCGGTATGTTACTTGCCCGAGATTCGATCGTCGGTATCCCAATACCTTGTTCAATCTCGTTACCGGCAAGTCTCTTTACTCGTACCGTAATGCATGATCCCGTGGCTAACTCCTTAGTCACATTGAGCTCATTATGATGATGCATTACCGAGTGGGCCCAGAGATACCTCTCCGTCATACGGAGTGACAAATCCCAGTCTCGATCCGTGCCAACTCAACAGACACTTTCGGAGATACCCGTAGTGTACCTTTATAGTCACCCAGTTACGTTGTGACGTTTGGTACACCCAAAGCACTCCTACGGCATCCGGGAGTTACACGATCTCATGGTCTAAGGAAAAGATACTTGACATTGGAAAAGCTCTAGCAAACGAACTACACGATCTTTGAGCTATGCTTAGGATTGGGTCTTGTCCATCACATCATTCTCCTAATGATGTGATCCCGTTATCAATGACATCCAATGTCCATAGTCAGGAAACCATGACTATCTGTTGATCAACGAGCTAGTCAACTAGAGACTTACTAGGGACACGTTGTGGTCTATGTATTCACACATGTATTACGATTTTCGGATAACACAATTATAGCATGAACAATAGACAATTATAATGAACAAAGAAATATAATAATAACCATTTATTATTGCCTCTAGGGCATATTTCCAACAGTAGTCATCATCAAAGAGTTGACACCTCATGAAATACATCTGCTGATAATTAAGAAAAACACCACGGGTGTAATAACAACTCCCAACAAGTTCCATCTCGGAGTCGCTCAAACCATCAAGAGCTACAAAATATAATTACACAGGCTCAAGGGAACAGAAAAATCATCATGTGCAATAAAACAAGCTAAAAACTTCCTTAAAAATAAACCTTACCAACAGACGGTAAAGGAGACAACGCATCTCCACGACCAACTACCAATCCACGTTCCATAATGTTCAAGCCTAATGGTCATTATATCACGAGGACGAACACCATAATCACTAACCAATCGTTCCCAGGAAGGACCATGGAATTTGCTCCTCATCCGACCATGACTAAACAGAACACCATACAAATAACCCTCATTGCACTGAAGAGCAAGATCAGTATCTTCGTCACCCCTCCTTATGGCTAAAGCCCTACACTCCTCGATGCAACGAGCAAGATGAGCTCTAACACTGCACGGAACATACTGCACAACAAATCAAAACAAGGATCATAATCAAAACCTAAACAACATGAGCAGCACTGTAACACCCTGAGAATCATGCTACAGTAACCCCCTGTGATTAAGCTAATCATGTTGCTAAACAGGGCTTGATCACATTTGAATCACCTTCCTTTCAAACTCCTAGCTCAAACTTCAAATATAATTAAAGTGAAAAATAAAAGTTTTCAAAAATTCAAACAAAAATGTTCAGTGGGTGCTAAATAATACACTGGTAATTATGGTGGAGAAAACACATTTTTATAAAATGTCTAAATACTTTTAAATGAAATAAAACAGAAAAGGGAATAAGCAAATAAAGAGAAAACAGAACCCAGGCAGAGAAAAAGAAAAAAAAAGGGGAAAAAGGCCCGCTTCCCCCCCACTGCCCCCCCGGCCCAAACTGGGCCGCAGCCGCGCCCCCGGCCCAGCCCACCTCCTCCCTCGCCCCTTCCCTGTTCCACCGACCGGGTCGGAACAGGGGCGCGCTGCCGCCCGACCCCCTCGCCGGCACCGACGCCGGAGGGGATAAGGTCGCCAGCTCCCCCGCCTCCTCGGGCCTCCCTCCCACTCACCCCGCTCTCCCTCTCGGCCC
>NC_057811.1:450718805-450720781 GCF_018294505.1 Triticum aestivum
GTGTCTCCGGTGACCAAATGGTCACGGGCGTTGGCCCGCTAGCCCGACCGCACCGAGCCTCACCCGCCTAGGTAGTTAGTTCGGCCGTTCGCGCGCTCTAGCGTAGCTTCCGTCGGGCACCCGTAGCACCTCGCCGCCGGCGAGTTCATAGCGCTCGTCTCCGGCCGTTCCAGCCCCTCCGACCACCGCCGTTGGACGCGCGACGTCGAGCCGCGTCGAACGCGCCAAGCCCCGCCCCCGCAAACCCACTGTGGGCGAAACCCGAAGCACACCCGCGCATCGCCGCCGCGTTGGAGCTCGCCGGAGCCCCTCTCCGGTGCCCTGCCGACGTGGCCGGCCGGGCCCCCCCCTGGCTCACCGCCAGTGGCCCCCACGGGCCCCAGTTGACTGGGTTGACCCAGTCAACTGCTGACTGGGCAGGCCCAGTCACTGACATGCGGGCCCCGCCGCAAAATTTAAAAAAAAAGAAAAGAAAAAGAAAATGTTTTGTAAATAAAAATAATTAGTTTAAATAATCTCTCACTGACAGGTGGGCCCATTAGTTAATTAACTAAAAGTTAATTAGTTTAATCCTCTGTTAACCCACTGTCTATGACAGGTGGGTCCCCCGTGTCAGTTTGACCAGTCAACCCGGACTGTTGACCGCTGACGTCACTCATACGTCATGCTGACGTCATATCCCTTTTTCTGTTAATTAAATAATTCCAGAAATTCAAATAAACTTTGAAAATTCATATCTTTTAAACCGTAACTCGGATGAAAATGTTTTCTATATGAAAGTTGCTCAGCACGACGAGACGAATCCGAATACGCAGTCCGTTCGTCCACCACACCTCCCTAACCTATCGAACTAGCAACTTTCCCCCTCCGGTCCGTCTGCCCGAAAACGTGAAACATCGGGAATACCTCCCGGATGTTCCCCCCTTCACCGGTACCACCTACTGTCGCGTTAGGACACCCCTAGCACCGCTCACTGTCATGTCACGCATCGTCATGCTTATGTTTGCATTGTATTTACTGTTTCTTCCCCCTCTTCTCTCCGGTAGACTACGAGACCGACACTGCTGCTGCCCAGTTCGACTACGGAGTCGACGACCCCTCCTACTTGCCAGAGCAACCAGGCAAGCCCCCCCCCCTTGATCACCAGATATCGCCTACTCTCCTCTATACTGCTTGCATTAGAGTAGTGTAGCATGTTACTGCTTTTCGATATCCTATTCTGATGCATAGCCTATCCTTGCTACTACTGTTGATACCTTTACCTGCAATCCTACATGCTTAGTATAGGATGCTAGATTTCCATCAGTGGCCCTACATTCTTGTCCGTCTGCTGTGCTACACTATCGGGCCGTGATCACCTGGGCGGTGATCGCGGGTATATACTTATATACTATATACATGACACATGTGATGACTAAAGTCGGGTCGGCTCGTAGGAGTACCCGCAAGTGGATCTTTGTGGCGGAGCGACAGGGCAGGTTGAGACCGCCTAGGCAAGAGGTGGGCCTGTCCCTGGTCGGCGTTCGCGGATACTTAACACGCTTAACGAGATCTTGGTATTTGATCTGAGTCTGGCCATTTGGTCTATACGCACTAGCCATCTACGCGGGAGTAGTTATGGGTATCCCGGCGTCGTGGTATCAGCCGAAGCCTTCGTGACGTCAGCGACTGAGTGGCGCGCGCCGTGTTGGACCGCTTTGACGTAACCGCCGTGATCGTGTGGGTTGCTAGGTCTGCTCGCGGCCGCGTTCGCAACGTGCAGGTGTGCATAGGGCGATGGGCCCAGACCCCTGCGCGCTTAGGATTAGACCGGCGTGCTGACCGCTCTGTTGTGCTTAGGTGGGGCTGCGACGCGTTGATCTTACGAGGCCGGGCATGACCCAGAAAAGTGTGTCCGGCCAATTGGGATCGAGCGTGTTGGGTTATGTGGTGCACCCCTGCAGGGAAGTTTATCTATTCGAATAGCCGTGTCCCTC
>NC_057811.1:450721639-450728826 GCF_018294505.1 Triticum aestivum
GTGCCAGATACAACCCGGTGATCGCTCTCTAACAGGGCGACGAGGAGGGGATTGCCGGGTAGGATTATGCTATGCGATGCTACTTGGAGGACTTCACTCTATTCTCTTCTATATGCTGCAAGATGGAGATGACCAGAAGCGTAGTCTTCGACAGGACTAGCTATCCCCCTTTTAATTCTGGCATTCTGCAGTTCAGTCCACTGATATGCCCCTTTACACATATACCCATGCATATGTAGTGTAGCTCCTTGCTTGCGAGTACTTTGGATGAGTACTCACGGTTGCTTCTCTCCCTCTTTTTCCCCCTTTCCTTTCTATCTGGTTGTCGCAACCAGATGTTGGAGTCCAGGAGCCAGACGCCACCGTCGACGACGACTCCCACGGCACTGGAGGTGCCTACTACTACGTGCAGGCCGCTGACGACGACCAGGAGTAGTTAGGAGGTCCCAGGTAGGAGGCCTTGCCTCTTTGATCGTTGCTACTTTTGTGCTAGCCTTCTTAAGGCAAAACTTGTTTAACTTATGTCTGTACTCAGATATTGTTGCTTCCGCTGACTCGTCTGTGATCGAGCACTTGTATTCGAGCCCTCGAGGCCCCTGGCTTGTATTATGATGCTTGTATGACTTATTTATGTTTTAGAGTTGTGTTGTGATATCTTCCCGTGAGTCCCTGATCTTGGTCGTACACATTTGCATGCATGATTAGTGTACGGTCAAATCGGGGGCGTCACAAGTTGGTATCAGAGCCGACTGCCTGTAGGAATCCCCCTTTCCGCACTCCTTGGCCGAAGTCGAGTCTAGACATTACAAAAACTTTTACTAACATGGCTGTGTGTCTTACGGGCCCACGTCGCCATTGGGTGGTACTAGGATCTTTTACTCCTCGACCTTTACTCTGGGACTCTGAACTCTCTTCTACTCGTGTTAAACGAATTTACTAACTCTAACACTAGGATCCCGTGACCGCGTTCACCCCAAAGATGGATAAGCCATAGTTGTTTCTTAGAATAGTATTTTGAACAATTCACACACTGTCAATTGACTCCTTTGAAACGTCTTTGCTTTCAGATGGAACCCTCGAGGCAGGTCGTGCGCCACACGACGGCCATTGGTGCCTCGGGATCACCTGCGGTGCTAGCTGAGATGATGACCTATCTGGGTTATCGCTGGCACCCTGAGTACACCGTCTACGAGGAGTACCAGGACTTTAACCAGGAGCAGTACCGTGCCATCGTCCACCTCTACTCTCGGGAGTACGAATCCACTACTGTGCTGCACACCGCACATGGTGTTGGTGTGACCATCGATATGGCTGTCCACGATGCAGCCTATGCTGCTCTGACACGTCTTCGTGGAGAGTATCGGGAGTTGGACACCTCCCCTTTCAGGCACATTGCTATCGCCTCTGATGTTGGTGCGGAGGGATACTATACTGCTGCCTACTCCACTGTCACCCGGGAGCCCTTCTACCATCAGCACCTGGTTCTGCATGCTGATGGGCTGGATTGAGCTAACCGAGCTCTTCGCCACGAGATGTACACCACCCGTCAGCACCTTTACCGTGCTCTGACGCTACTGCACCCCTTTGTCCGGTCTGGACAGGTACCGCGTACTGCGATCTACCTAGCCAGGACCGTGATGCCCCACGGTGTTGGTTGGCCAGAGGTGGGAGGCTACTCTCCCGCACTTGGTCCTCTTCTGCCACCTGAGCGTCGGGCTCTACACTTGAGTATCCGCGGCCCCCAGTCTGCTGACGTCGAGGGCTATCCGTTGCCTCACTACCAGCTGTCGGGCTACGATTACCTCCACAGTACCTCTTGGGACTGATGTAGGCTTGATTGTAGTATTAGTTGCAGTCGCCGCGAGCCTGTGTGCCGCCTATGATGTTTTAGTCTATGTACTGAACTCTGTGTACTGAACTCTATGCATGACCCCTTTTGTAAACTATGCCGACTACTATGTAGTAGCTATCGTGCTCCTTTCAATTATGCATGTTTCATCATGAATGATTCTTGTCATTGCAAATTTTCTCAATGCTGAACTACCCCTGTTATATATTAGCAAGATGGTTAGACCAGGTGGTCGTGGTCGTGGTGGCGATGCCCCACCACCACCTGAGTACATGGCTGGTATGATCCAACAGTTCGAACTGAACCGCCAATTCATGGAATATATGATGGCTCAGTTTCCTCGCCCCAATATGAACCAGCAGCCAGCCCAAGTGACTCTTCAAGATTTCATACGCCTCAACCCAACCATCTACCGCAGCTCAACTCAGCCTTTGGATGCTGATGACTGGCTCCGTGACATCACCTATGAGATGGAGTCTGCTGATGTAGCCCCTGCCAGCTATGTCAACTTTGCTTCCTTCTTTCTGAAGGGACCCGCAGCTCAATGGTGGGACAGCCACAGGCGTACTCTGCCAGCTGGAACAATCATCACCTGGCCAGACTTCCAAGCTGCTTTCCGTGCCCGCTTCATTCCTCAGGGAGTCATGGACCGGAAGAAGCGTGAGTTCCGCAACCTCACCCAAGGCAACAAAACTGTCGAAGCTTATCAGCGGGAGTTTCTGGACTTGTCCCGCTATGCTGAAGAAGACATTGCAACTGATGCACGCAGACAGGAGAAGTTCCGAGATGGACTACAAGCTGACATCAAGCTCGCACTTCTAGTGCATGACTTCGCCGATTTCGCCACCTTGGTGAATAAGGCCATCAATGTCGAGACTGGTCTGCAGGAATACCAGAGCTCTCAGAGGCGCAACCGTGACACGGGCTCATCTTCGGGCTCACCCTCACAGAAGCGTAAGATATGGATCCCGAACAGCATGTATCGTCCAAATGCACCTGCTCCCAGGAAATCTTATGCTGCACCGCGTCTGCCTCCTCCACCATCTAGGCAGTCAAAGCTACCAGCTCCCCCACCTGGGGCTCCTGTTCCCACTCCCGATAATGGTCTGTGCTTCAAGTGTGGTCAACCGGGTCACTTTTCCAGGAACTGCTATCAGAACCAGAATCAACTGGCCCTTCCAGCAGCTGGCCGTGGTAACAACCAGCCCCGCAACAACAATGCTAAGTCTTATGGTCGTGCTCATGCCAACCACGTTGATCTCAGCGAAGCTCAAGACCAGCCTGCTACTGTGATGGGTACACTCCTCGTAAATTCAGTACCAGCATCCGTTTTATTTGATACAGGAGCATCCCATTCATTCATATTTGCAGAATTTGCATTCCTGCATGGCATTAATTACGAAGAGATAAACACTCCGCTAGTGGTACACACCCCTGCGGGCCAATGTCAAACCACTATGGTTAGTCCCGATGTTACTGTTGAAATTGAAGGACTGGAATTTCTTGTCTCTCCCATCGTACTGAAGTCCTGTAGCATTGATCTCATTCTGGGAATGAATTGGTTAAAAGCGCATACTGCTTCAATCGTTTGCACCACTAAGACCGTCCATCTGCTACACCCTTCAGATGAGATAGTTACTTACCAAGCCCATCTGGTGCAAAATGCCGAGGCAAGGCTCTATGCATTGAATGCATTGAACGCTGCACCACTCGAGGGCATTGAAAACATTCCCGTCGTGCGTGAATTCCTCGACGTCTTCCCTGAAGAACTTCCAGGGATTCCCCCTGCTAGAGCTGTCGAATTCATCATCGACTTGAAACCAGGCACCACTCCTATAGCAAAGCGACCCTACAAAATGCCGCCGCATGAACTCCTTGAGCTTAAGGAGGAAATCGACAAGTCTCTTCGCAAAGGATTCATTCGCCCAAGTTGCTCTCCTTGGGGAGCACCTTCTCTCTTTGTCAAGAAGAAGGATGGGACAAACCGGTTAGTTCAAGACTACCGTCCTATAAACCAAGCTACCATTCAGAATAAATACCCTCTTCCTCAGATCAATGATCTGTATGATCAACTGGCGGGTTCGTCAGTGTTCTCTAAGCTCGACTTGAGGTTGGGCTACCACCAGATCCGTGTTCGCGAAGAGGATATCCCAAAAACCGCCTTCGTGACTCGCTATGGTTCATACGAGTACACCGTCATGTCTTTCGGTTTAACCAATGCTCCAGCCACCTTCTCTCGTCTGATGAACTATATATTCATGGATTACCTCGACAAGTTCGTCGTGGTTTATCTGGATGATATCCTGGTATTCTCCAAGAACGAAGAAGAACATGCTGAACATCTTCGTCTTGTGCTGGAAAAACTACGAGAACATCAACTATATGCCAAGTTCTCTAAATGTGAATTCTGGCTACCGGAAGTAACCTATCTGGGGCATGTCATCTCTAAGGATGGTATTGCCGTCAACCCCGAGCGAGTTCAGGCTATTCTTGATTGGACTCCTCCCAAGAACGTTAAGCAAGTCAGAAGTTTTCTCGGTCTCGCCAGCTATTGCCGTCGATTTGTCGAGAACTTCTCTAAGATCGCCAGGCCTCTGACTACCCTGTTGCATAAGGGTGTCAAGTTCCAATGGACAGACAAATGTCAGGAAAGTTTCCAGGCACTCAAAGACAAGTTGACTTCTGCCCCAGTTCTAGCTCCACCTGATACTAAGAAGGACTTCGTCATTTACTGCGACGCTTCCCGTCAAGGGTTAGGCTGTGTCCTAATGCAAGACCGCAAAGTGATTGCTTATGCCTCTCGACAATTGCGCCCTCACGAAGAGAACTACCCAGTTCACGACCTCGAACTTGCTGCAGTCATTCATGCGCTGAAGCAGTGGCGACATTACCTTCTCGGTAATCGTTGCGAGATCTTCACTGACCACCAAAGTCTGAAGTATCTGTTTACTCAGCCAGATCTGAACCTCCGCCAGCAGAGATGGATGGAGCTTGTTGCAGACTTTGACTTGGGTATTTCCTATACGCCAGGCAAGGCTAATGTAATGGCTGATGCCTTGAGCCGCAAGTCTTACTGCAACCACCTCCAGGTTCACAAAGTTCAGCCCTCACTTGTTGAAGAATTTAGGAAGCTGAACCTCCATATTGTTCCTCCGGGTGCACTCGCTCCCCCTCCTAAGGAGTTTCGCAAGATGAACCTCCACGTTGTTGCCCAGGGTTCCCTCAATACCCTAGTTGCTAAACCAGATCTCGAGGACAGCATCAAAAGGCTACAGAAGTATGGCTCTGAAGCCTACAAGATTAAGCGCTACCTCGCAGAAGGAAAGCCCTCATTCTTCACCATTTCTGAAGATGGCACCCTATACTTCAAGGGCCGCCTAGTGGTGCCATGTGCAGAGAAAAACCTGGATATGACACAGGAAGTTATGAAAGAAGCTCATGATACGCCTCTATGTATCCATCCTGGTAGTACAAAGATGTACCAAGACATCCGTCAGAGATTCTGGTGGACTAATATGAAGCAAGACATTGCTCGTTATGTTGCTGAGTGTGACGTTTGCCGTCGAATCAAAGCAGAACATCAAAGGCCTGCTGGAACTCTGCAACCTATCTCTATTCCTGAATGGAAATGGGACCATGTTGAAATGGACTTCGTCACTGGATTTCCCAAATCACAGAAAGGTAATGATGCTATTCTTGTCGTCATTGACCGACTTTCCAAAGTTGCACATTTTCTGGCAGTCAAAGAAACGATCACTGCTAGCCAGTTGGCAACGCTCTATATGTCCAGGATTGTTTCACTCCACGGTATTCCATTGGTTATCAGTTCAGACCATGGTAGCTTATTCACTTCAAGATTCTGGGCAAGTTTCCAAGAAGCAATGGGAACTCATCTGTCATTCAGTACTGCGTTTCATCCTCAATCGCAAGGACAAGTTGAACGCGTCAATCAAGTTCTCGAAGACATGCTTCGAGCTTGCGTTATTTCCTTCGGCAAGAAATGGGAGGAATCTCTCCCGTATGCTGAGTTCTCTTATAATAATAGCTATCAAGCTAGTCTGAAGATGGCCCCCTTCGAAGTGTTATATGGACGAAAGTGCCGAACCCCCCTGAACTGGTCAGAAACTGGGGAACGTCCACTCATCGGACCGGATATTATCCAAGATGCCGAAGAACAAGTCCGCATTATTCGCGAGAATCTCAAGACTGCTCAGTCACGTCAGAAGAGTCAGTATGACCGTCATCATAAAGACATGGTCTATCAACCTGGCGAAAAGGCTTATCTTCGAGTCACACCTATGAAGGGTGCTCACCGCTTCGGGATCAAGGGCAAACTAGCTCCTCGCTATATTGGCCCATTCACTATTCTCGAAAGGCGTGGAAAAGTGGCATACCAACTGGAGCTACCGCCGAACCTTTCTCAGGTTCACGATGTGTTCCATGTGTCACAGCTCCGCCGTTGCTTCAAGGATCCAATCCGAGCTGTGGATCATGAAGTGCTCGAATTACAGCAAGACATCTCCTATAAGGAGCATCCGGTCCGCATTCTCGACCAAGCTGAACGCCGCACACGTCAGAAGGCGATCAAGTTTCTCAAAGTCCAGTGGTCGCACCATTCTGAAGATGAGGCCACTTGGGAACGAGAGGATCGTCTGCGCGAAGAATACCCCGCACTGTTTCCTTCTACCTCCTAAATCTCGGGACGAGATTTCTTGTAGTGGAGGAGATTTGTAACACCCTGAGAATCATGCTACAGTAACCCCCTGTGATTAAGCTAATCATGTTGCTAAACAGGGCTTGATCACATTTGAATCACCTTCCTTTCAAACTCCTAGCTCAAACTTCAAATATAATTAAAGTGAAAAATAAAAGTTTTCAAAAATTCAAACAAAAATGTTCAGTGGGTGCTAAATAATACACTGGTAATTATGGTGGAGAAAACACATTTTTATAAAATGTCTAAATACTTTTAAATGAAATAAAACAGAAAAGGGAATAAGCAAATAAAGAGAAAACAGAACCCAGGCAGAGAAAAAGAAAAAAAAGGGGAAAAAGGCCCGCTTCCCCCCCACTGCCCCCCCGGCCCAAACTGGGCCGCAGCCGCGCCCCCGGCCCAGCCCACCTCCTCCCTCGCCCCTTCCCTGTTCCCCCGACCGGGTCGGAACAGGGGCACGCTGCCGCCCGACCCCCTCGCCGGCACCGACGCCGGAGGGGATAAGGTCGCCAGCTCCCCCGCCTCCTCGGGCCTCCCTCCCACTCACCCCGCTCTCCCTCTCGGCCCCCGCGCCTCCCTCTTCCCTCCCCCGGATCCGCGCCGCTCTCCTCTGCCCCACGCCCG